>NC_041037.1:1900000-2167500 GCF_900634625.1 Parambassis ranga | reverse complement strand
CCCAACCGGTCAACCAGTGATGCTGTTTCCACAGCACTCCACACAGCCCTCACCCACCTGGAAAATAAAGACTCATACGTTCGAATGCTGTTCATAGACTTCAGCTCAGCATTCAACACCATCATCCCACAGCAGCTCATCAACAAACTGGACCAGCTGGGGCTGAACTCCTTGCTGTGCAACTGGCTGCTGGACTTCCTCACCGGGAGACCTCAGACAGTGCGGGTCGGCAGAAACACATCCAGCACCATCATAATGAACACCGGGGCTCCCCAAGGATGTGTGCTGAGCCCCCTCCTCTTCACTCTGCTGACCCATGACTGCACGCCAACACAGAACACCAACATCTTTGTGAAGTTTGCGGACGACACAACTGTGGTGGGTCTCATCTCCGGTGGAGATGAAACATACTACAGGAATGAGGTGCACCTTCTGGCTGGGTGGTGCAGAGACCACAGCCTCTCCCTGAATGTGGAGAAGACAAAGGAGATGGTTGTGGACTACAGGAGAGCACAGAGTCAGCACACCCCTCTGACCATCGACGGTGCTGCTGTGGAGCAGGTGAGCAGCACCAAGTTCCTGGGTGTGCACATCACTGAGGACCTCTCCTGGACTAACAACACTGCATCCCTGACCAAGAAGGCACAGCAGCGCCTCTACTTCCTCCGCAAGCTCAAAAGAGCCAGAGCCCCTCCCTCCATCCTGTGCACCTTCTACAGAGGGGCTGTTGAGAGCATCCTGTCCAGCTGCATCACTGTGTGGTACGGAGCCTGCACCGCCACCTGCAGGAAGACGCTTCATCGCATAGTGAGAGCAGCTGAGAGGATCACCGGCGTCCCTCTCCCCTCCCTCCAAGACCTCTACGACAGCCGTCTCACCCGAAAGGCCCTCCGCATCACAGGAGACCCCACCCACCCTTCACACCGCTTCTTCAGTCTGCTGCCATCAGGAAAGAGACTGCGCAGCCTCCGGGCCAGGACCAGCAGACTGAGGGACAGCTTCATCCACCAGGCTGTCAGGAAGCTGAACTCTCTCCCTGCTGTGCCCCACTTTCTCCCCCTTCCCTGACACCACCCCCCACCCCCTACCCCTACCACCATCCCCTCACCCCTACCACCACCCAAGATAGGAACTCTTTGTACCAGCCACTTTACCAAAGGAACTCTGTGCACCAGTCACTTTTTACCCTGTCATGTCACACCAGTCTCATATAAGCTGCTATAACTTAAACTATTCCTGGACTGTTTACATTATGCCAACTGCACTGACTTGCACCATTGCATCTTTTGCACTCTCATACCAGTCTCAATAAGCTGTTATAAGTTAAACCATTCCTGTTTATATTATGCCAACTGCACTGACTTGCACTATACATCTTTTGCACTCTTACTGCATTGTGCCTTCATTATGTGCCTTGTATTTTGTGTGTGCCTCATTGTAGGTACATTTTTTTACACTTTATATTTATCTTTAGTTTTTAGTTACATGTTATATGTTGCGGAGTGAAGAGTAACGCAATTTCGATTCTCTGTATGTTCAGCACATATAGCAGAGTTGACAATAAAGCTGACTTGACTTGACTTGACTTGACTTGACTTGACGGTCGCGCTGTGTACACTTTAAAAATGCTGCGCGACTATGCTGAAATGTACGGTAAAGCGAGAAGAAACGCCACGGCGCATTCAGATGTTACCGCGGTGCTGCAGCCGACATCTGCTCTTAAAAAGCTCAGACCTTGTCCAACTTTCAGAGCTTTGGGATTGTTTTTAAAATTAGTTTTAACTCTAATGGTTTTCTTCTGTAAAAATATCTTTACATCATCTGTGCTGCACTGTGCGGGAGTGTGTTTCAACATACAACCAGCAACACTCAGAGTGGACCTGGACACACACAGAGGACAGAGGAGAGAGCAGTAAACACACAGACCAGTTCACATCATCAACACCCTCCGCCACACATTGATTCTGAGCCTTTTTTCCGCCAATGCGACTTAATAATATCGCTATCTTTCCATTCATTCAACTCCGCGCAACTCTCTCTCTCCTCCCGTCCGCGTTCACACACACGTACACACATAAGCGCGGATATGTTCACAGAGAACACGAACAACGTTCTTGATAATGGAACATTAACTCAGCACAGACAGAGCTGGTAACGCAGCAAACATTATAGGTGATTTAAGGTGAAACGCGGTTGCGGTTGAGATAAACTACGTCATATGACAATAGTCACATATGAATAATAACATCAAAAGCTGTTTTATTAATCAGTTAGTTGCCTTTAGTAGTTCCATATATCTGATTATAGTATTTATGCTATTAATGTATTTATGTGGTTATATCACATTATTTATTTTAACCTATATTTTACCAGAAAATGTCATTTTACAAAACAAGAACAGGCTGATATATGAGGTCAGTGTTGACTTCATATAGTGAAATAAAAACCTTCAGCTTCAGATGTTTTTGTATGTTTTTGTGGCCCTTTGCTTTTCTAATGGAAGTCTATGTGGCCCTTGCAAAAAAATAATTGCCCACCCCTGCTTTAGACGGTCCTCTCCTAAGAACAGTGACTACGAGCTGTATGCTGTTTTGTAACCTGAACCTGTGGAGTGTCATTGATGTAGTTGTGGAGGGTGCTGAAAGAGTTAATTTTTTAGCATGGTCCCCTCTGTAAATATACAAACATGCAGCTGTCATGGAGCATTTCTTGTAAGACCTTCAGAAAGTCACCCAGTGCCGTCTGAATTATAACAATGAAAGATGTGGTTAAGTCAGGTGAACAGGACGGGTGTTGGATGAGTTCAAATCCACATTCCTGGATGGCAGCCATCCCCACTGTGGACTTGTGGGCCTGAGTGTTGTCCTGACTTGTGGATTTTCTTCTGTAGCCAGTGTACTGCTGTGTTACTGGATCATGTCATGGATCTTGTGATGGTTCTTCAAGGACAGGACTCATCTTCTAGACTCTCTCATGCTTGAATCCCACTTCAGAGGCCTCCCTTTGTGTTTTAGTGTGAGCATGTTATAGTCTGTAACGTTGGGATTTATTGATGGTGGTGGCTGGTATCAAGTCTTACTAAAACGGCCTGAGAAAGTCTTGCGTTAGCCCACTGGTAGCACTTTTTCCCTCTTTCCAACCACACGGCAACATCTTGAGATCAGCCCAGGATCCAAGGCCTGCCCACACAACCCCAAGAGGATGACAGAGAGAGTGAAACAAGCCCCCAGTTACACGCCAGTAACATACTCCTAATGATTGTGAGAACCGGAGGAAGGCGAGGAAGGAGGACGAGAGAGACAGAGGGAGGGAGAGGAGAGGAGGAAGAGGAGGAGGAGGAATAAGGAGCTGGACCGAGGCAGAGAGAGCCAGCTCTGTCATTGCAGGGTCATGTTGGATTTTTGATGGAATGCTGACAAGTAAAATATCTTTATACAGTAATCTATGCACATATCCCATACCAACACATGGCATGATTCATTAGGAATATTGGTGCTGTATAATTATTCAATTATATAATTTAAATTGTAATTTGGTGCTAATGCTTGAACGATTCTTTCAATGTGTTGGTATGTGTACATACTTGTAGATTGTTTTTTTTACTGGTAAATAAAGCTGAGAGGTAAAACTGTTGTTGCTTTATTTTACACATCAAGGTGGCAGAAAGTGTGCGGTGGTCATAACATGGAGGTTAAGCTTTATATGCACGAATAAATAAAAATGAAAAATCAGATGGCTGTAGTGTGTTACTGTGGGTAAAAAAAATAAATTTTATATGCCAGAGTCCTGCTCCAAACATTGTAATTGGAGAATATGAACCATCTACTAGCAAGTTCAAAGACAAATACTATTTATCTAACTCCCTGAGTGGAGTGATTATATAATTGGAGCAACAAAGCAGGAACAGAATTGCTAAAAGTCTCACCACAGTGTTATAAACCATTAAATGTGGCTTGATAATGTTAATCTTATTACAGTAATGACTCCAGGGAGATGTAATACAGGCTACTGTAGGTAAATATGTATTAAAAAAACACTGCACAGGTATTCAGGTACATGTACAAATAATAAACTGCTTGTGCCTGTACCAATGACTTAAAGTCTCTTATATTTCAGTCTGAAGAACAAATACTATAGTGGTACATTAGTTTTTTGTCTGTTGCTTCTACACAGCTTGACACTTTGTTTTTAGTTTAGAGTGCAGTTACTTATATACAAAATCCAGTCAGTGCTTAAAGTTCAGTCAGTGCTTCCATTCTGTGCACCTGAGGCCACTGTGTTGTTTATGGAGTCACCATTAGTTTGTCCAATGGGGTTTTTGTCCAAAATCCGTCCCTTGTGGGTTCCCGATTGCTCTGACGACAGCCCCTCGAAGAGCTTAGCCATGAAGGCGAAGCCATTCTGCTTGATGTAAGACTTGCCAGCAAAGGTGTAGAGGATTGGGTTGGCACAGCTGCTGATGAAGGCCAGTGCTGACGTCACCGCACGGCTGGATTGATGGATGTGTTCCAAACTGTCGGTAAACAGAACAGCACAACATATAGGTCCAATTTATGATAAAAGTTTACAGACCAACACATAAGCTGTCATGCATCAGCCCATATGTATCGTGTTGCAGAGACATCCATTGAAAAGGCTAAATATGATAACTTGTTACAAAAATTGTGCTCCATAAGGAAATGTTTTTTTTATTTTATTTGATCTTAGAAATATTTTGTGTATGTCTGTTTTTATTTTTATTTATTATTAGTAGTAGTAGTAGTATCAGTACTTCGCTAATTTCCGTGTATTTGTTAGCATGCTAACTGTAACCTGTAGTACCTCTTTCAACCACAAGGTGGTCTAGTGAGTCAATTCATTGATCGGTTTGCCCTCCGGCAAACAAGAGAAGAAGAATTATCGGGAAGTAGCATAGCGTTGATCTTGTCATTAAAAAAACCCGTAAGATGATCTGCTGGGTGAGCGGCATGGATTCTGCTTTGTGCAGGGGGACCAGGACCAGGCCCCTTCTTCTCCGCGGTGCTTGAAGTTGGGAGGCCCGGAGGAAGTGAAAGCCTAGTGAGTAACCAGGAGTTGGCTAGCTAGCTAAAAGCTAAAAACAAACCCCCGGAAATTAGTTCACCCCCAATGTTCACTCACAGCATGAAACAAGGTGGAGTTTTTACTCCAGCAGACAGACCGCATGGAAGAGGATTAGGAACTGGGGCCCCTTTGCTTTCACTGGGAGGCTCTGAAACAGAGTCCTGGACTCCTACATTAAACTGGACGGGCCCTCCTCGTTTGGACCCCTGGCAGAGATGCAGCTCAGTGTGGTAAGTGTGCACTTTTCATCTCTGGTGGAGGAGGGGTTCAGTCCTGGTCATGTTTTTGCTTTGTAGACTGCATTTATACATAATTGATCCTTACTCTGTTCCTACCCTTAGTTAACCACTCTTTAAGTCAACATGTATCTGCAATGATGGCTAATCATGTAAGGTTTTTAATTCATGTAAGGTGAAAATCTTTTGTTACTCACATCTTTCTTGTGTTTGTCCCGACTGTGTACCACTCAGCTGCAACCTTGGACAGAGCAGAACAAACAGATTTACTCCTCAGGTTCAGAAAAGAGCATTTAAAAGCAGAAATGTGTTACAGATTTAGTAGGGGTATAAGAAAAAAATTGATTCTGTGATATATCGCGATATTTTATTTGGAGATACTGGTATTGATGTAAGTTGTGGCCAAATCGATTTTTTATTAATTATTTATGAGCAAACATTAATAACATAATTAACAACATCTTACTTTTGTGGTGCACACTGCCTCTTTCAGCATAAAAACAAATTGAATGTGAGATACAGTTGCATTGTGCAATGTTCTTATAATTAAAATAATTATAAATAACATTTTGTTCTTGTGAAAGATGTATTATTAATTTTCAGATTATGCTTTCCAAACAAGTTTCCATACTCTTAAAAATATATATATATATATATAAAATCGCAATATATAACGTCTTTGTTACAGTATCGGGATATATATCGTATATCGTATTGTATCGTGACATGTGTATCGTGATATGTATCGTATCGCCACATCCTTGCCAAGATTTAGACTTTCACTTACCGTTATCATGTTAATAACGTGGTATGGAAACCAGAATATGCCAAAAGTGATCACAATAGCCAGGATGAGTTTCTCGCTGCGGATCTTTCGTTGGAACTTGGTCTGTCTGAGGCGTCTCAGGATGAGAATGTAGCTGGTTGTGATGATCGCAAATGGAAGAATGAATCCTACTACTGTCTCAACAGCGTACTGAAACCTCACCTGCACACAGGAGGATCAAACAAAATACACTGAGGACCTTGATCAGTTTTTTCTTAATCAGTTAATGATCATAAATAGTCTACTTACATGTCGAGCCTCCTCATGTTTAGGTAAACACACCAGTCGGGTTTCGTTGTACTCATCGTGTTTAATGACCACGTCTCTGAACACCAGGGATGGGGTAGAAGTGAGAAACACCAACGCCCACATGCCTATGAGCACCCTCCTCACAATTTTCTCAGTGATCAGGTAGGGTAGTCTCCGTGGAAACACCACAGCCACCAGCCTGTGCACGCTCATCAGTGTGATCAGAAAGATGGAGGCGTACATGTTGACGTTGCACAGGTAGAACAGGGTTTTACACATGGGTTTACCAAAGATCCATGTCTGCTTAGCCAGGTAGATAATGAAGAAGATGGTGAGGGCCATGAGGCACCCATTAGCAAACGCTAAGTTGAGGATGAGAAGGGTGGTGACGGAGCGTCGCCGGATGCGTGCCAGGATGCTCCAGACTATAAAGAGGTTGCCAGGGACACCCACGAGGAGGACCAAACTGAGGATGAGGGTGCCCAAGGCTGTGGAGAAATCATTGCTCACAGCGCTTTCCTCCTCTGGGTTCGGGGTGGTGGTCAGTGGGAAAGAAGTTGTCGTAACCATACTAGAAGAAGTTTTGATCCTAAAGATGAGAGAATTACAACCTTATGTTAATGAGCTGATATGAAGACTGATGTGGTTGCAGTGTTGCTTAAAGGTAGGGTAGGTGACTCAGTGAGAGTCAGCCAGATTTCCAAAGTAAACACACGCCCCTTTTTCTCGGAGCTCACCCCTAAGCCACGCCTCCCAATCACGTGGACGCGCATCACCTGAAGACGAGCTGCGGTCTGTGGCTTCGGCCATCATGCACGTACCTCTCTGGTGCGTGGAGAGCAGGAAGAGAGTGACAACCAGCCAATACTCTGCGCAGGGTCCACCCGGAGGATTGGCTGATGTTTTTAGCGTTTTATAGCTTCCACAGATGATTCATGTTCTTCGTTTTAATGCGAAACTGCCAAACTAATTGTTTGCTGTCGGATGACGTCTGCCAGCCTGACATAGCCTCTAAAATATTAAATTCGGGCCCCGTATCCAATCTTCGAGGCAGCATGCTAAAATACGCCAAACGTTAGCAGTCCTGCGTCAAAGACTGAAGAATTTCCACACAGTCCTCTGATTCACATGGATGATTTTTTTCCTTGTCCTCATTTGTTTCTTCTTCCTGGATTCTTTCTCACTGTCCTTTCACATGGAGAGTGCAGAGGTCACAGAGTGTTTGACCTTTCTGTTTATTTTGTATAGACAAATCCTTGACCCAAGCCTGACATGCATGTGCTGACCACAACATAAGTATTGATGGAATGATAGAGAGAGAAGGTCATTGTTTCAGAAACTGGTCATCATATCATTATACGACGAGAACAAGACATCAAAACTTATTATTTCCTCATTAAGTCCTAATTTCCTTGCTCTGGTCCCACTAAAACCAGCAGTTTATTTTCCACTGATGGCTTTATACATGAGCGAGGGGGGTACACAAAATGAATCAAAGACAAGCAAGAAAAGCCAAAGCACAGAGGCTGTCAGGTAAAAGTGTTGATTCTCGGAAATGTAAAAACACTTCAGTGAATCTGTGGATTATTAGGGAGCAAAGGAAGGTTAGGAGGGGTGTAAATGAGACAGGAAACACTGAGGAAGTGTGAATTTAGCAAAACAGAACTAGAGATTTTTCTCAAAGAGCCTGAAAATAACTGAGTGGTGGTTCTGACACGAATGTCTCCGTTTGCCAGTAAATGAGTCCTGTTAGATTGTTTTTCTAAAGTAATTTAATAAATCTACTCTGTTAACATTATCATTTAAACATCATGAAAACACTGAAGAAAAATGTCACCAAGTTTCCCAATGACTGACCTTTGCAGGATGCGATATGTTCCCGATTCAGATATCCCACTCCTGTCTGGGTGTGATTGTGTCTCTGTTAGCTCAGCTCACAATAAACTGAACAGCGTCCTGCCTCGCAGGCTTTAATACGCTGTGAGAGAGAGACGAGGAGGGAGGCAGGGAGGGAGAGAGGGGGGGTGTGTTCTTCCTTAAAAAACTCCTTAAACACTCTCCCTCTTTTTGTCTTAAGTAGTGTATATTCTTCTCCATACAAGGTCTTCTGAAGTGTTTGTGCAATAACACAATGTCCACTGAGTCCTTTTCATAAACATACATGTGTTCTTTTTAAAAAAATATGTTACAGTGTCACACAGAATAATACGTTTTTTTATGTCCTGAGGCACTTTTCAAGTCAACTGTTGCATAATGAAAAGGAACTGAAAAGTATAGGTGATTCAAAGGTTTGCACAAGCTCACTGTGTCA
Source organism: Parambassis ranga (assembly GCF_900634625.1). Taxonomy (NCBI): domain Eukaryota; kingdom Metazoa; phylum Chordata; class Actinopteri; family Ambassidae; genus Parambassis; species Parambassis ranga. Next base: position 2,158,796 of record NC_041037.1, on the reverse strand, counting down.
CTAATGCTAGACACACACACACACACACACACACATAAAAAACTCACACTCACTAGTTCAAACTAGTCCATGTTGCTCCGAGGAATGCTGGATTCCATGATGAAGAGGAGCGGGAAATAAGAGCCGCAAAGCCAAAAGGGATTTTCACATTCATTCTTCCAGAGAGAGTGTGTTGAGCATGCCTGCCCTCCTTTACTGACGTCACGCCTCACGATCATGTAGATTCACTTGAACGTGGATGGTCGATGACGTTATGGTGGAGTGTTGTTGTGAATTACCACTTTCATGATGTGTTGTATGGCTCTAAAGGAAACTACACCTTATATTTTTACAACTTTGACATATTTGTTTCCAAGCATCTCATTAATAATAATAATATATATATAATATTAATGAGATGCTTATATATATGTGTGTGTATATATATGTTTATATATGTGTGTGTATATATATGTATATATATGTGTGTGTATATATATGTATATATGTATATGTACATATATATATGTATATAAACGCAACACTTTTGTTTTTGCTCCCATGTTTCATGAGATGGACTTGAAGATCTAAACTTCATTCCAGATACACAATATTACCATTCCTCTCAAACATTGTTCACAAATCTGTCTAAATGTGTGATAGTGAGCACTTCTGCTTTGCTGAGATAATCCATCCCACCTCACAGGTGTGCCACATCAAGATGCTGATCTGACATCATGATTAGTGCACAGGTGTACCTCAAACTGCCCACAATAAAAGGCCACCCTGAAATGTGCATTTTGTTTCTGCTTTATTGGCGGTCTGGGGACTCAGAACCAGTCAGTATCTGGTGTGACCACCATTTGCCTCATGCAGTGCAACACATCTTCTTCGCATAGAGTTTATCAGATTGTCTATTGTGGCCTGTGGAATGTTGGTCCACTCCTCTTCAATGGCTGTGCGAAGTTGCTGGATATTAGTGGGAACTGGTGCACGCTGTCGTATACGCCGGTCAAGCACATCCCAAACATGTTCAATGGGTGACATGTCCGGTGAGTATGCTGGCCATGCAAGAACTGGGACATTTTCAGCTTCCAAGAATTGTGTACAGATCCTTGCAACATGGGGCCGTGCATTATCTTGCTGAAACATGAGGTGATGTTCATGGATGTATGGCACAACAATGGGCCTCAGGATCTCATCACGGTATCTCTGTGCATTCAAAATGCCATCAATAAAATGCACCTGTGTTCTTCGTCCATAACAGATGCCTGCCCATACCATGACCCCACCACCACCATGGGCCACTCGATCCACAACATTGACATCAGCAAAGCGCTCACCCACATGACGCCACACACGCTGTCTGCCATCTGCCCTGAACAATGTAAACCGAGATTCATCCGTGAAGAGAACACTTCTCCAACGTGCTAGACGCCATCGAATGTGAGCATTTGCCCACTCAAGTCTGTTACGGCGACGATCTGGAGTCAGGTTAAGACCCCGATGAGGACGACGAGCATGCAGTTGAGCTTCCCTGAGACGGTTTCTGACAGTTTGTGCAGAAATTGTTTGGTTATGCAAACCAATTGTTTCAGCAGCTGTCTGAGTGGCTGGTCTCAGACGATCTCGGAGGTGAACCTGCTGGATGTGGAGGTCCTGGGCTGGTGTGGTTACTCGTGGTCTGCGGTTGTGAGGCCGGTTGGATGTACTGCCATATTCTCTGAAACGCCTTTGGAGACGGCTTATGGTGGAGAAATGAACATTCAATGCACGAGCAACAGATCTGGTTGACATTCCTGCTGTCAGCATGCCAATTGCACGCTCCCTCAATGCTTGTGGCATCTGTGGCATTTTGCTGTGAGACAAAACTGCACATTTCAGGGTGGCCTTTTATTGTGGGCAGTTTAAGGTACACCTGTGCACTAATCATGATGTCAGATCAGCATCTTGATGTGGCACACCTGTGAGGTGGGATGGATTATCTCAGCAAAGCAGAAGTGCTCACTATCACACATTTAGACAGATTTGTGAACAATGTTTGAGAGGAATGGTAATATTGTGTATCTGGAATGAAGTTTAGATCTTCAAGTCCATCTCATGAAACATGGGAGCAAAAACAAAAGTGTTGCGTTTATATTTTTGTTGAGTGTATATATACATATACATATATATATGTACATATACATATATACATATATATACACACACATATATATAAGCATCTCATTAATATTATATATATATTATTATTATTAATGAGATGCTTGGAAACAAATATGTCAAAGTTGTAAAAATATAAGGTGTAGTTTCCTTTAGAGCCATACAACACATCATGAAAGTGGTAATTCACAACAACACTCCACCATAACGTCATCGACCATCCACGTTCAAGTGAATCTACATGATCGTGAGGCGTGACGTCAGTAAAGGAGGGCAGGCATGCTCAACACACTCTCTCTGGAAGAATGAATGTGAAAATCCCTTTTGGCTTTGCGGCTCTTATTTCCCGCTCCTCTTCATCATGGAATCTAGCATTCCTCGGAGCAACATGGACTAGTTTGAACTAGTGAGTGTGAGTTTTTTTATGTGTGTGTGTGTGTGTGTGTGTGTGTCTAGCATTAGTGACACAGTGAGCTTGTGCAAACCTTTGAATCACCTATACTTTTCAGTTCCTTTTCATTATGCAACAGTTGACTTGAAAAGTGCCTCAGGACATAAAAAAACGTATTATTCTGTGTGACACTGTAACATATTTTTTTAAAAAGAACACATGTATGTTTATGAAAAGGACTCAGTGGACTTTGTGTTATTGCACAAACACTTCAGAAGACCTTGTATGGAGATGAATATACACTACTTAAGACAAAAAGAGGGAGAGTGTTTAAGGAGTTTTTTAAGGAAGAACACGCCCCCCCTCTCTCCCTCCCTGCCTCCCTCCTGGTCTCTCTCTCACAGCGTGAGATATATTTTTGTTGAGTGTATATATGTATATATATATATATATATATATATATATATATATATATATATATATATATATACATATATATATATATATATATACATACATACATATACACACACACACACACATATATATATATATATACATATATATATGTGTGTGTATATATATATATATATATAAAATAAAAAATAAATTTATTATATAAATAAAATAAACATAATAAAGCACTATCGTGCTAATAAAGCACAAGATCAATCTCTCTCTCTCTTTCTGATATATATATATATACCAGAAAGAGCTTTATTGTTTTTATTTTATTTAATCACATGTGTTATAATTGTGCCTCAGTTTGAAGGGAAGTCAAATAGAGCAATCATTTGTGATTTCTCTATCACGTCATATAAAAAACATGTTCTTACTGTAATGTCTACATCACTATCTTGCCCTCGGAAAAGTTAATGTAAAACTATTCTGGCTTTCACCACATGAGGGCGATGCATCCCCAGGTATTCTCTCCTCCATTAAACTTGACACTCAGCAGCTCCTCCTGTGTGCTGTGCTCATCCATCACACTGTAGCAGTCCCCAGCCTTTTAATTTACAGTTTCACAATCCTTTAAAACTTTCCATTTCAGGAAAGGGCCTTTGTTTGAACTCCTGACAAAATTCATGTCACTTTGTCAACCCATGTTAATGAGATTAAGGACGTATGTGTAATCTATGCAGTAGATTAACTCAAGGACGGAATCTAAGAAACAAATAATGTTTTTTTCATGAGATAAATAGATAAAACTTCATCAACAGATGAAATAAAATACAATACAGGTGTATAATGAGAATGGGGACAGGAAGAAAGGTTGCTGCCATTCTGTGTCTGAGTTCCTAGAACCCATCAGCTAGTTTCAGACCAGATAGATCTCGTTCAGACTTGTGTAATCTGAACAGCGCAACTCTCAGATTCGCTGAAATCTGAAAATAGGTCTAAACATATCCGGCTATAAAGCAATCCGGGATTGATCCCACTCTAGCCGGATTGATTCTCCCCAATCTGAACAGGGTCATAGTAACTAAACTGCCCCTGATGTCTTTAGACGGTCCTCTCCTAAGAACAGTGACTACGAGCTGTATGCTGTTTTGTAACCTGAACCTGTGGAGTGTCATTGATGTAGTTGTGGAGGGTGCTGAAAGAGTTAATTTTTTAGCATGGTCCCCTCTGTAAATATACAAACATGCAGCTGTCATGGAGCATTTCTTGTAAGACCTTCAGAAAGTCACCCAGTGCCGTCTGAATTATAACAATGAAAGATGTGGTTAAGTCAGGTGAACAGGACGGGTGTTGGATGAGTTCAAATCCACATTCCTGGATGGCAGCCATCCCCACTGTGGACTTGTGGGCCTGAGTGTTGTCCTGACTTGTGGATTTTCTTCTGTAGCCAGTGTACTGCTGTGTTACTGGATCATGTCATGGATCTTGTGATAGTTCTTCAAGGACAGGACTCATCTTCTAGACTCTCTCATGCTTGAATCCCACTTCAGAGGCCTCCCTTTGTGTTTTAGTGTGAGCATGTTATAGTCTGTAACGTTGGGATTTATTGATGGTGGTGGCTGGTATCAAGTCTTACTAAGAAGGCCTAAGAAAGTCTTGCGTTAGCCCACTGGTAGCACTTTTTCCCTCTTTCCAACCACACGGCAACATCTTGAGATCAGCCCAGGATCCAAGGCCTGCCCACACAACCCCAAGAGGATGACAGAGAGAGTGAAACAAGCCCCCAGTTACACGCCAGTAACATACTCCTAATGATTGTGAGAACCAGAGGAAGGCGAGGAAGGAGGACGAGAGAGACAGAGGGAGGGAGAGGAGAGGAGGAAGAGGAGGAGGAGGAATAAGGAGCTGGACCGAGGCAGAGAGAGTGTGTTTATTTAAGTTTTTCGTCTCCTGACTCAGACAGAGAGCAGACTACAGAGGATAATGAGAAACAGATCTTTGGTGGAGAGGCCGAGGGAGGGAGGGAGGGAGGGAGGGGAAACTCTGGAGAAGGAGGGACGAGGAGGATTTGAGAGGGGGGGAAAGAAATGACGAAGAAGAAGAAGAAGAAAGGGGGAGGAGAGGGGAGAGTGACAGCCAAAAAAGGGGGGCTGTTGTGTTCATGGCCACAGGAAATAGGCCCTCATATGTTCACTAACTGACAGTCAACATCGCAGCGCTGGTGGCCGTGCGGCCGGCCTTCAATGGCAGGTTTGGTAGACAGGGATCTACTTACCACGTCTGCTGCTCATGATTAGAATAATAATCATTTTGTTTGGGGGCTTAAATGTGTGGAAAAGGTTGGACCCAAACTTTATTTTAGTGGAAAAAAACTCAAGAAATGATGATGGAATGATGTAAAACAAGATGATAAAAAGCAGTTGCACAGTGCTTTTGTGTTTTAAGTAAAAGTGAAGGGATTGTGACTAAAAGAGAAACCTCAGAGTGAGAGGGGAGGGGAGGGGGGAGAGAAGGGAGGCCGGTGGGGGGGGGGGGGGGGGGGGGGGGTTCATGAGTGACAGACAGAAGGTCCTATGGGGAATGAGGAACGGACCAACTGGAGCTGGGAAACCCACCCAAAGGCAATTAAGGGTAAAGGACGACAAAAATATTTGATAAACTTTTTTTTTCCTCTCTCTGTCCTGAACGAGGAAAGGAGGAGAAGCTGGAGCCGTCGTGAGCATGGCGATGGAGCGACAATGAAAGAAGCGGCTGTATGTGGGGGATTTGTTTCTGTACAGTATCCTGATTTGGACCGTAAGGCATCAAGTTTGAAAAAGTTGCAAATAAACGAGCGAGAAGCTGCTTTCATCGCGTGGAAAAGTTGCAGAACTCAAACTTTCCAAGATGAGGAATATTTGCGCAATGGCACGCACATAGGAGGACGCCAGAACAGTTTGGGGAATATCTTTGAGGACGGTAAAGTCGCAGTGACCGGCGCAGGGAGATAAGACTCGATCACTGCATCTGTATCCTGTCCTCGCTGCCTGGAGGGGCGATGGGGGCCGCGCCGGGCTCGGGCTGGGAGGAGGGCGAGTTCGAGTTCAAGCTGGTGTTTGAGGAGGATCCGCAGAGTCAGGGGCCATCGCCGGTGCGCTCAGCCGAGCTGGAAAGCTCCGCTGCCGGGGAGGAAAGTGAGGGCGCCCTGCTGCACCTGGACTCCTCCAGCAGCGGCGGCAGCAGCAGCACCCTGGGTCAGAGTCATTACTTGAGTTTGTGTTGAAACAAAGGGACACGCTGCTTAAAGGGGGTCTGAAGGGCCAAGACAGGGCAGCTTCTATAATGCATGGGAACTTCTGCGTGTGTGTGTTGCATGTTCAGTGGTGGGGGGGGGGGCTTCATGTGCATGCGTGTGTTTCTGTGATGTGTGTGTGTGTGTGCTTGTTTCTCTGAGTATGTTTTCATTGTGTGTTTGTTTTGTGTGTGTGGTATGCATCTGCGTGCATATCTGACTGTATTTGTGGAGTGCATTTGCGTGCATATGTGTGTTAGTGTGTGTTTGTGCATGTGTGCAGCTCCAGACTCAATGTGTTTCTAATCAGCTGTGCGTGTGAGAAGAGTTAACAGCTGCCATCTGGGAAGCAACCTCAACCTCTGTGTACTGAACACACACACACACACACACACACACACACACACACACACACACACTCCTTCAGTCAGCCTCCATCTCCCCCCATTTTTAACCTCCACACACAAACACACACCTCATATCCTCACATCCACTCACTCATTTGTTTCCCGCCCACACTGGCATACAGTTGTATTACCACACCCAAAGTGAGCTGCAGGACCAACAGGAGAACATTTCTTTTTGTTGTTGTCAGTCCTGGTATTATGAATACATGTATAACCTAACTACATATGAATCATAGTGCTGTAAAGATGTGTTTTTTAGCTTCTAGGTTGTCCCCTGAAATTCAGATTTCCACCCAGAAATTCCTGTCCGAGCTTCAGCTCATTATTTATTGCTTATTATTATTTTTATGGCAAGTGGGCAAGAGTAAATTCAACATCAGACTTTGAGGACAATAGCGTAAACACAAGTTGCTGGTCTATTTTGCTTCTCAGAATAAAATATGAAACCCTCATGAGCTCCACAGGCCTTATTTCAGGCTCATTAACCAAAAACCCATTCAAAACACACAATTGACTTTACAATGTGGGAACCAGAAGTGCTGAAATAGTTTTGTTTTTGTGGCTAATTTCTGCTGCTCTCCATTGTAAGTGTTGTAGCCAGAAGTCTGAGCAGATATAAGCATTGATCACCTTGAATGCTGCACTACCTACTATACCCAACAACCAATCATGTACCAAAGTAAAGGACTGCTTTGTAGTACAAAAGCTTTGACCTGTCTACATGATGCTGAGTTGTCGTTTGATGTTTTGTGACATAATGTTTAGGTAAATCATAAAATTAACACATAAAATTTAATTTTGTTGGATCCAAGCGGCAACCTTCGGGGCTCAAAGTTGAAGCCCATGCGGAAGTGTCAAAACTTGTAATTTACGCCGCAACCACTGGGGGCTGGCTCCAGAAGTGAGTAATTTCCCATAGACTCCCATGTTAAAATGGCCGACTTCACAGCAGAAAAGAACATGTTTACAGCCTGGTACAAAAAACCACTCTGGTCTCAGATGATAGGTTCTCTTCTAGTGTCGATTGTACCGGGGGTGAATTTTTTTACAACTCACTCGTTTCAATTTTATTCGAAATTAAACTTACGCATAATTATGGGCGTTGCTGCTTGAGTGACAGACGTTGACGTATCACAGCGTGAGTTTCCTGCTTCCACGATCGCCCGCCCCCCTAAACCCCGCTCGTGCTCCCCCTCTTTGTCCATATTTGGAGTTTTGGCGGACGTGACGCTGCCAACATGGCGGCGGTCATCACGTCCCGGAACCCCCCACCGAGCCTCAAAGCGGCTCTTCAGAAACAAACGGGTGACGTCACGGAAGCTCTGTCCATAGTTTTCACTGTCAATGGTTGGAACACAACAGTGCAGTGTGGAAAGTTTCTGACTGCAGTTCACATAATGTCCACAGGTGTCACTGTAACCTTTAAGTAAATGCATTTAGTAGCAGGAACTTGTAGTCAAAGTATCTGGGCTGATATGTTATTATTTAATTAAAACAGTACAAGTGTAGCATCAGTGTGAGAGCAGCATGGCATCTGAAGGGTCATCAGATGGTTAATGAAAAACCTATGATACAACAATGCTTCTGTTTTTTTCCCCTTAGTATTGGATGAGTTAAACATTTACTGAAATATTTTTTGGTTTGGTTTTTAAAGTTTTTACCATATCGTTTACATCTGAAATCTGAGCTTGACGTTTCGTGGTTCAGTTCAGGACACTTATTTGCACATGAAAGTATATTAGATGGTTCTTTGTGTGTTCACTAAGTGTTAGGTAAGTTTTTGCGGCTCATAAACTCCTCTGCTGGTCCGCTCACAAACATGTAAATCGCAGTTTCATGCGGCAGCAAGGAGAGTTTGCCTCAGCACTGCAGCGCCTTTAATCACTTGGAAATATTTTTGTTGCCAGGAAACATTTGAAGAGATTTTTCACCCCGTCTCCTAATTTGTTGGCAGTTGCTGTTGTGTGTCCGCGTTGCCCAAAAAAATTGCCTGCATGGCCCACCGCCACAGCGGAGCAACAGTGATCATATGGAGCCTCGCTCATTACACAGTAACTACTGTTTGGCTCCGTGTGGAGGCCGACCGCACCGCGCTGGGGGAATGTTGTGGCGAGGGCTGTGGCTTTGAGGGGCTGTGGGCCCATCTGAGTGATTCATTGATGAAATTCAATTTTCTGTTTTTGAAAAAAACCTTTATAATTATTACTGTTAGCTGCAGTTGGATGTTTGACTCACCGTGGTTCAGGGTAGCAGCGGTGATCCTAGAGTCTGTTTGGGTCATCAGCATCATCACTATTATTTTATAGATAAGCTGACACTAACAAAAGTTTGCAAAATCTAAACTTTTTCTGTTTAAAAACTAAAAATATTGTCCTGTATTCTTAAATTTGTGACTGTAAAACAGTAAAATGTACACAGACCCAATCAAAAGCAAAGGTGAAAGGGCCCAATTAAAGGTAGGGTAGGAGATTTTGAAAACTCAGTGAGAATCAGCCAGATTTCCAAATTAAACACACGCCCCTTTCTCTCAGAGCTCACCCCGAAGCCACGCCTCCCAATCACATGGACGCGCATTACCTGAAGACGAGTCTGTGACTTCGGCCATCATGCACGTACCTCTCTGGTGCACAGAGCAGGAAGAGAGTGACAACCAGCCAATACTCCGTGCAGGGTCCACCCGGAGGATTGGCTGATGTTTTTAGTGTTTTATAGCTTCCACAGATGATTCATATTCTTCGTTTTAATGAGAAACTGCCGAACTAATTGGTTGCTATCGGACTGTAAAGAGAAGTTACACTAATTTAACAAAAAGTGCATCAGAATGAAATCTCCTACCCGACCTTTAAATAAACAAATACAATGTAGATGAGTTCATATGTTCTTCTCTGTTGATGCTTCAGAGCAGAACTCATCTCGTTGGATCACTCAAAGTGAATTACATTTTACACATTGGATTATTCTGTTAGCTGCTGGTGGTACAGTAATATTTTAAGAAAAACTCTTTTTAGTTATTTTTGTATACGTTTATATTAAGAATGCTGTACTGGCATTAAATGCACAAAATGCACACACACTGGTACCAGTGTGTGTGTAACATATGGCAGTAATTATTGTAAATCAAGGAAAAACTGATGTGTATCAAATGATAGAGGCATGCTGATGATAAAAAAAATGAAGCTTTACTTACCACAAATTATGTTTACAATATTTTGACTGCCGTCTAATGAGACTTTCTCATGCCAGACATAAAAGAACAGCTAAACTGAAAGATTAATCATATGACCCCCAAACCTATGATTTGAAATGAAAGCATGTTTGAACGAGGAGGAAGAGAGTTTTCAGCTAATAAGCAGGCAGAACATGAATTGTTGTCACGCGGAACAAACGGTTCAGACCATCAGACTTGGTGTTTGTCCCATTTCTTCACATTCAAACTGATGATTATTTCTCTTCAGTGGCAGACAAACACCTGGCGGGCTCTCATGCAGGTCACTCAATCAGCATCCCCAGCCCGCCGCTTTCATCCAATCAGCGGGCAGGGATGCATTCTCCGCCTCCACGTAGGGCTCCAATCAGAGAGTTCAGTGGGACCTACGAAAGCCTGCCGGCGCGCTCTGTACAGGTGAGACGACCATGGTTTGAAACATCCTGTAAAATATAGCTATAATGAATATTTTGAACCTACGGCCCAGGTTTCAGAGTCCCGTGTGGTGGAGTGCCCCAGCATCCAGATAACCACCATCTCACCTGAAGATGACCCGCCACCCACCATTTCCAGCTACTGGGACATGGGCAACAGCGGTGGCTGGGACCGAGAGCGCCTCTACCTCCCCCTGCTGGACCCCTTTACATACCGGGACAGATGCCCCGGCTCCCTCAGCCCCAGCCCAGCCTCCAGCCCCTCCTCTAGAGGCTGGCTCAGCCCGGCCTCCAGCTGCGACTCACTGCTGGTGGAGGAGGAGGAGCTCAACGACGCCACCATCAGTTTTGGGCTCTCGCCTTCGTCGAGGCCCACTTCGCCTGGAGGTAAAAAACGTAGAAACTCCCCGCTGGCCTCCCCCTGTACTTCACGGAGAGGCAGTTACTCAGAGGAGCTGCAGGGGTGCAACCTGGAGGGTGGAGAGTCCACGCCCCAGTCCCAAGCTCCACCCAGCAGCTGTGAACTCAGCATCCCGCAGAAAACCAGGAAGACGTCATTGGAACAGGTAACAAATTTAGTCGGTTTGTCGCTGTATAGCTGAAAAATGTATGTTACACTGAAGTGGATTTTTTTTTGTTCCAGTTGTCGCCACGGGAGGTGGATCAGGAGCAGGCTCCAGGCCACAGCTCCCCCTGCCCACTGCCAGAGACCCAGCAGACCAGGAGAGAGCTGCCGTCGCTGGGCATGGACTACCTCTCTGTGCCCCCTGCTCTGGCCTGGGGCAGAACCCGGGCCAGCGCCCACAGCCCTCTGTTCAGGTAAGGGTTCATCGATGGAACGATATCTGTTGTTTGCAGCGCTCAGTAAACCTGTTTGATTTAACACACTGCAGGTCTAACGCTTTGCCACCTCTCGACTGGCCGCTGCCGTCCCAGTTTGACCAGTATGAGCTGCGTATTGAGGTGCAGCCGCGGCCGCACCACAGAGCGCACTATGAGACAGAAGGCAGCAGAGGAGCCGTCAAGGCGGCACCATCAGGACATCCTGTCGTCAAGGTGAAACCCTCAAACCTGCAGACATGTTTTTAGTAATGTAGTCTCTGCAGTCAGAGGTGGTGTTCGTCTTCACATAATACGCATGCTGACCTCACAGTTTGATCTCACCACACACACTCTGTCCCCTCTGCAGCTGTGTGGATACTCAGAGAGGAAGCCGCTCTCTCTTCAGGTTTTTGTTGGAACAGCTGATGACCGATCAATCAGGCCTCATCCTTTCTATCAGATACACAGGTACAGAGCTGCAGGACATTTACAGACCAACATATTTGTTGTTTTTTTTGTGTTTTGAAGGGGCATGACACTGTAGAGAGGGATCACCTGACCATTGTGGGTTTGCATAAGGAACCACCAGCTGCTTCTGGTGTTGGTTCAGACAGTTTCTGCCTCAGTGTAGCTTTGTCCTTTATGTTTTTCATGCTTATTGTCAAAGGTAACAACACTGTTTGTTTGGCTGTTGAACTTATATGTTTCTTTGCTTGTTCAGGGTGACCGGGAAGATGGTTGGCACCACCAGTCACGAGAGCGTCCAGGCGGGGACCAAACTGCTGGACATCCCCCTCAACCCCGAGAACAACATGACGGCACTGTGAGTAGAAAATAAACTTTGCAGGCTGTACAATATAAAGGTTTTTGTGATTGACTAGACTGTTTTCTTCTTCTGTTGCATCATGAAAATATTTATTTCATAGGAATCAGACATGCATTGTGCACACAAATGAACTTAAAGTTTTCATATTCTTTAAAAATCTGTCAGTGTTTGAATATTCATGTATTTTCCTTTTGTGTTCTCTAAAAAATAGGTTTTGTTATTGTTATACAGAAATCTTCCTTTTTTCTTATTTAAAGTCAGATTTTTATTTTGAGCTAACAAAAAACTTCAGATATCAGATATTTTCACGTAACCGCGCAGAAGTGAAAGTTGTTGCTCAAGAAAAGTCTAGAAAATCCTGAAAAATATTCTGGAATAAAATCATTCTCGTGTTTCTCAGCATCGACTGTGCGGGGATTCTAAAACTGAGGAACTCAGACATTGAGCTGAGGAAGGGAGAAACGGACGTCGGAAGAAAAAACACACGCGTCCGTTTAGTGTTTCGTACCCACATCCCTCTAGCGCCCCCTGTCGGCCCGCCTGGGCGCATCTTGGCTCTGCAGGTCACCTCTCTGCCCATTGAATGCTGTGAGTGAATGTTTGAACAGAATCCTCACCGAGCGGTTCGAAATCCACATGGCACATAATGGTCCTGTTCTCCCTGCCTCAGCCCAGCGCTCGGCTCAGGAGCTGCCCGTCATCGAGTCGGTCAGTCTCACTTCCTGCTCTGTGGAAGGAGGGGAGGAGCTACTTCTGAGCGGCACCAACTTCCTGCCCATCTCCAGAGTCCTTTTCATGGAGAGAGGGACAGGTAAAATATCCAGAGGGGGCACAAAACATCCCTGATGTGTACAGAGAGTATAAAGATACCAGAAAACAATAGTCCAAGTGAAGCACATCCTTATAAATTCACATTTTTTAGGTTTATTAATTGAGATCCAGATTAGATGCTGCAGGCAGCTTGTTTCACATAATTTGCATTTTTTCAGTCGCACAGTCATTTAATAAAAACAGGAAGAATAAGAGTCTATTTGTATCGTGTGCATGAGTGAGTTTATATAAATAAGCAAGAAGTTTAGTAGAAGTGCAATGAGAAGACTTTTATTTATTTTTATGTGCATTTTCAGGATGATTACTTCACACTAACATGTTGTAATGCTGATGTATTTATGTGAACTCATGCTTTAAGAGTGCAGGTTTATGGAGAGCGGGGTCATTATTTGTTTTTAAATAAGCAGATCTCTGTGTGGCTAAACCTCAGCTGCTCTTTAAGTATAAGACGCCTGCCTTCATGTATTATTTTCACTGTATTAAAAGCTTACATTGTTGGCGGCAGCTTTCTGAGCCCATGCTTGTTATAACTCCACCCTCCGCTCTTACTTGTCAGATGGTAAACTCCAGTGGGAGGAGGAGGCCCATGTTGACCGTGACAACAGTAACGAGGTAATTTTTGTCGCCCTTTTTGCGGTCATTAACACGACTGAAACATTTGATGATGCTCCGCTCACGTTGTCGACGTCATCCTCAGTGTCTGCTGTGTGTGAGGGTGCCGGCTTACAGCGACCTCTCCGTCAGTCGGCCTGTGCCGGTCAGTCTTTATGTTTCAAACGGGAAGAGAAAGCGGAGCAGCACTCACTGCTTCAAGTATCTGCCCGGTGAGTTTTCAGTCCCAGTTCACTCGCCTCTTTGTCTTTTTATAATAGCTAAATCCTCCCTTATTGTTTTCCAATAAAAAACATAACTTCTGACACATTTACATAAATATTTCTTAAAAAAAAAAAGAATCATTTCTTGACCTTTGGCCTTTGACCACCAGGTGTCAGTGTTTTTCCATTTCCCCTCACAGTTATGTTTAAAGAAGAAGATCCCCTGCTGTCTCGGCCCTCTGTGCTCCCTGTGGACGGTGGGACTGTGTGTCCTGTTGGAGGTCCGACCAGGATGGACAGGGGTTTCCATGTGAGGGGTGACCTCATGTCTGACGAGCGAGGCCTGGGCTTCCACCTGCCCCCCTACCCCTCCACCTACTCGCCTCCCTGTCCGCCCATGGGGTACCACGATGAGTACTGCTCCAAACCTGACGCTCCAGTGGAGGAGCCTGGCGGGTCTAGGGCGGACCTGTCCGAGCGTCACCCTAGTTTTGAGAACCTGGAGCTGGGCTTCACCGAGCTCCTCCCGCCTCTGTACCCCCGCGGCCCACAACCTCCCTCCCCCTCACCTTCCCCATGGTTGGACTCCCCCTACCTGTCCTCTTCCCCCTCCCCTTCCCACTCCTCATCTCTCAGCCCGTTCCCGGCAGGAAGTCCCATTTCGACTTCCCCTCTGCCTCCCAACCCCACCTCGCCTTACCCACACTACTCTGCTTATCCTCAGGAGGTGTGTCCCTCCCCTCCGTCCAACCCCAACCCCTATCAGGACATCTCCCCAGCACCATACTCCCACTATGAGGGCTGGGACCCCCAGGGAAGGGTGCTAGGGACAGGACATGTAGGAGAGAGGGACGCCAAGATCCAGGAGTGCCCTCTGGAGTTTACCAGCTCTGCCTCTATGCACCACATCACCTTCGAAGAAGGTGAGACACATTCATTCATCTGAATGTCTGCAGTAATTTATTGATTTATTGATTTTTTTGGGGGGCATATAGTAATAGTCTCTCCTCCACAGTGTCAGAGTTCATCGGAGAGGACATCCAGTCTTACCAGTCAGCCTCACAGATGGACAGCCAGCCAAACTGAGTTCTTCTTTTTAAATTCCTGATGCTCTTCTTTTAATAAGATGCATTGCTGCAGTTACATGTAATATCGACAGAGGGGCTCTGGTTACCGGGACACTGTCAGGTAACTGTTTTCTAAAGGGATGTTTTTTAACATGTTTTCGATATAAATTATACAAGAAACTCACTGGATGTGGTGTGTCTTCTTTCTGCAAAAAAAAACAAAAACCAGTGTATCCAGAAGAGCAGGACTCGGTATGGAAAATGAAAGATTATTAACCTTAATTTGTTTGAAGACACAGGCCTTTCTTTTTCCTGAAGGTGCTGTTATTATAAGGTTGGGATGGAAACTTTTCTGAGTAATTGATGCACGATTTAGCATCCATTTTCCCCAAAAGAGCAGCAACTCACAGCTTTTTGTCAGATTTTGTGTAATAAATTACTAAAACAGACCGTTACACTGAGAATGTAAGACAGGGCGCCTCAGTAGATGTTGAGTGTAAAAGTGTTGGAGACAAAAGAGCTCCTGGGAGGATGATGTGAACGGGCTGTGACTGTTTGAAAGGTTTGTAAGAGGAATAGTTTGTTAGATCGTCTCAAAGCAGAGCAGGATTATCTTGAAGAAGAGTGACACCTGGAGGAGGAGGAGGGGAGGGAGGGCTTTATAATAATCAGCTGCTCCTGTTAAATATCACATTCTGTATCTTATTTTCTGCCTTTACTTCAAGAAGAAACAAAAAGCAATAAAGATGCAGTAACCTAACAAAAGAGAGCTCAAAAGCAGCATTATATGGGATCCTGACAGTTTTATGAGTCTATATGTTTGGATGCAGCCATACATGGGCATGCTGGGAGCTTGAGAACAAATAACCCCATGGTAAGAGATGGATGTGTGGCCGTGGTACAATAAACCCACTGTTAGAATCTGAAGCAATAACTTAGACTTTTCCAGGCTGCAGCTCAGGAAAGGTAGTAACACATGGAAAGTTCAGGAGAGGTGAACGAGCCAAAAATAACTAAATGGAAAGGTCCCGGTGTTTAATGCATTCCCGGCTGTTGTAAAAAGCTTCTTATTTACTTTGTTTATAGTGAAGGATTTTTCTTTAATTGTCGCAATGTCAGCTTAAACAGTCCACACGGCCGTGCAGATGTAGCGGTGATGACATGCATGTTGTATTCCCTGCTTTGTATGTGAGTATGAATGGGTTAAGTTGTGCAGATGTAGATATATGTGTGTTTGAATGAATGTTAACATTTTGATATCGAGTGCAAGATTTGAAAAAAAAGAAAAGACAAAGTCAAGACACAAATAGTACGAAGATAGGAATCTCCAACACCTCGGTGTCTCTTAACTAACAGACCACACACTGAGTGTGTTTACATGCACATAAATATCCTGACGTTGTCTCTAATCCTGGTTTGGATCATATCCAGGTCATCCATACACAACTGGGCCTCTGTCTCTCACTTCTCTCTCAGGGTGCTCTTACACATGTAGGTCCAAATCTCTTAGAGACAGCTGAAGGGACGTGCTCCTATAGGCCCCTTTCACACTGGAGAAAGTCAATCCAGCTAGAGTAGGATTGAATCCAGATAGTCTAGGCTGGATACGTTCAGACCTATTTTCAAAGCTGGCTATCACACACATGTGTCTGCACTCAATCCGGCTTGTGTAAATAGCGTGTAAATAAACTCGGGGCAAAGCTGTCGTAGTTCGACGGTTGTTTACATACGTCTTTTGTACGCGACCCGGACACTGTCCCTGTGAACCAGAAGTTTCACGTCCCTAGTCGGATTCACTATGTGCATTTGCTCAGACCTGAGTCAGATTTGAGCCAATGCTGCTAGATCCACCTCCGAGAGGTGGATTGAAATCAATCCAGATATATCCAGATACGGCCCAAATCCTGCTCTAGACGGATTGATTTCCCCAGTGTGAACAGGGTCATAGTGCTTTCGCCTCCTCATTGCTTCATGTTTGCCTTCGGTTCAGTCTGCTTTGTTGGTTTTCTCTCCTCTTTCTCATGTGTCCATCCATCTATCCTGAAGCTGCTTTGTCCTGTGCAGGGTTCTGGTTGTGTGTTATTTTTCACAGCTTGACTGAAGGTGCACATTAAATTATCCTCCCGTCTCCCATCTAGTTACATTAAATGACACCAGGGGGAGGTATGATCTCAAACATCCGACTGTGAGCTGTGACTGACACGTGCAGGTTCATGCAGCAGTTGCCTCCTGTAGATCATTTGGAGCTGATGTGATAACAGAGTGAGCATCATGTTTAAATAACTCAAGTCCCAAAAGACAAGCTAACTATAGGATCCTGAGGTATGTGGGAGGAAAGAAACAGTGGACTGTTTATGTGTCACAACTATTAGACCATATTAGAGGCTTCAGGACATTTCTGAGGCAGATGTTTTTATTTGTGTGTTCTAACACTGGCTGAACAACATTCTCTCAACCCATCTTTGCTTACTACGCTTTGGTTGAAGCTAATAGGAAACGATTGCTAAATACACAAAAGTTACATTTCTCTCCTGGGACACATCAATCCATGATGTTATGGGGATATTTTAGTCTGAACCGAATTTAGACTGACCAGCCCAACCGGACCCACATTACAGCTCGGAGCATCTGTTTCCAGAATCATCACCAACCATCGCTCTCATAACATCACACGTCACTTTTACTAGTTTTCATACAGTTCTTTTTTTAAATATAAAATCCAGGACCACTCTAATACATGGAGGCCACTGCTTATTACTTCCCCAGGCACCACAACCACAACACAATCAATCAATTAAAGAATGGAAAAGAAACTCAGTTTGGCCATCATTTTGTTGCTGTGGTAACCTCTGGACGCCATTTTGGTGGCTAGGCTGGCTGGACACCAAAAGTGATAAATCCTGTTTTTATTTACACTAATATGGCGTCCTAATGCTAATTGACTGATGCTAATTTACTGACTATGGCCTCCTGGACTGGAAGCTGCACAGACAAATCACATTTAGACCACTGCAGAGACAACAGTATGCAGACATCTGGCTGTAGGCAGCCATCTTTATTCTTATTCAGGCGTAACATGAGCACTGTGTGTCCACTGCGGAGAGGATTCAAGTGTTCAGTTCCATTATAAAAACGTTAAAGGACTATTGCAGTGATGTAGATTTAAATTTCCATTTCACGTCTAATCTGAACATCCTTATAAGAGAATAGTTTCACGTCACAGCTGTCTATAATGACAAATCATCCATGCTAGTCTTGGCGATGTGTTCAAGTGGAACCAGTCAGATGGAGGCAACTCTCCTCCCCTGTACCCCCTTTGTAGTTTGGTGGTCATTGTCAAAGCCGTCACTGCCGGTTAGCTAATTTCAGCTACTGCAGGACTTCCACATGAACCAACCCAGTGATGTCACCATCAGGACGATTTTTGACCCAGTGCGTCACAGTGTGCACATGACCTGTGACAAAACTGCAGCTTGTTGCTTCACCGCGTGACAAACTGATCTTTATGTAGGGATGGTGAACTTCCTCCATCACAGTAAAGGGTCAATGTAAGGCCAACCTGGAGGACAGCCCATCTCACACACAGCTGTTTGGCCTTGCAACACTTAGTGCTTGGAATGAGAAGTGTTTAGAAATCAGACTCAGGCCAAGCAGGAAGCTGCAGCTGCTTCAGGATGCATGAGCATCAGCGCCGCACGTCTATTTTAATTAAGCCTATGTTCTACGTGAGCTATTGTGCTGTCATTTATGTTATCTTGATTCTTGGTGGTGTTGAGAGCAACACATCCGCTCAGAGAGTGGAAACATGACGCTGCGTTCGAGGCAGAGTTCCCTCTGTGGCCTCTTTCACTGGAGATTGTATCAGGCTATTGTAGTGCTGATGACTCAGTCTTTGTTCTCCCTATGGGTCAGAGTGGGAAGGCCAAGAATTAATTTAGTTACTTAAGAAGAGAAGGAAGGTTGTTCCACACGGGGCTGTGTGCTGTAGACAACACTAGCAGCAAAACACGCTGCAAGACTGAGGAAAAACAAACAAGACTTACACAAATGAAAACAAAGTAGACCCACTGCTGAGTAAATAATCCTGTTCAACCTTGATATAAAACATTTCAGAGCAATAATGCAGACTAAAAAAGTTATGATCAAACATAATCCAAGCATGTGAAGTCCCCTTTAGGTTTCTAAAGAGTCGTTTTTTGTCTCTCTGTAGGAGGCACGGGCCGTCACCATGTTGGCAGCATCACACTCTACCTAAACTCCTAATACAGGCAAAGAGGAGGAGCAGTCACACCCAGAATTCTAATTATTATGGATATTTTAAAAGCCCCAATAAAGTTAAAGCCTAGAGGCACCTAGGGCCCCGTTCACACTGGGGAAATCAATCCGGCTAGAGCGGGATTTGGGCCATATCTGGATATATCCGGATAGTTTTTGACTAAGTGTGAACGCCGAGAATCCGGCTATATCCAGCTTGATTTCAATGGATGGATCTAGCCGGATTGGCTCAAATGTGGCTCAGGTCTGAACGCAAATGCAGCTAGCAAATCCGGCTAGCGACGTGATACTTCGTGTTCACGGGGACAGTGTCCGGGATGCGCAAAAAAGCCATATGTAAACAACCGTCGAACTATGACAGCTTTGCCCCGAGTTTATTTTCGACAGGGCTACAAAGGAATAAACTGCTTTTTGAACTGAAAAAAAAAACGTAGGAACAAGCAACATGGGACAAAAAAAACCGCACAACTCATGTGCACACGCGGTCCTACCATGGCCTGAACGGACTCTGTATATTATGAGGCGCCACCTAGCGGTTTGGAGGACCACAAACAAGCTGAATAAAGCTGGATTGAGTGCGGACACGCGTGTGTGATAGCCAGATTTTAAAATAGGTCTGAATGTATCCAGTTTAAAGGCTATCCAGATACAATCTAGCTAGATTGACTTTCTCCAGTGTGAACGGGGCCCTAGAGGCTGCAGGTTGAACTCCAATTTCCCATCCCCTCAGAGAAACGTCTCCTACAGTAAACATACACTCTAAATGTCGAACATCGAAGCATGGTTGTCAAAGGATGTCAAATAAATATCAACAGTCTTTCTATCACAAAACTCATCTCTGTGCTCTGCTCAGGCCATTCAGTGTCCTGAATTGTGTCATAAGTCAGTGTTTTGGCTTGCTATATTTGTCTTGATCTATGATCTATGCACAGTAACTCTGCTCAGCCTGCCGTTAGCGGCCAGGCGGTACACCCACCTTCCTCCAGCAAACTACACTGACATGTCATTGTGTCAGAACTGGGCGTCGTTGCTTTGTCCTTTCCTGGCCATACAGCTACAATCTACAGGGAACTGAAATGTTGACTGCGTTCCTCTCCACCCCCGCTGCTGATACTTGTAATAACCACAGTGGTCCCTGATCCTCGTACTGGGAGGCAGGGAGAAGCAGAAAATGTGGTGAAAGATAAAGTAAACAGGCGAGCATGAATAGTTTACATAGCTGATACTGATAAACAGTTTTTGTTTTGTTTTGTGGAATTCGGGGTATTTTGTGCTGCATAAAGGTCGATTAGAGACCATGTTGAAATAGAAAAGCAGTCAACTAGTGTCTGTGTTTTTAGTATTTACTTAGGTGTTAATATTAACCAGGGAGATTTCAGAAATGACACATGCAGTTTCCTGCATCTGTGTCACATGAGTTTTGCCACTGACCTGCCTGAACCGGCCGAGTGGAAGTGAGTCAAGTTCAATTTTCAGGAGGAAGTTCACCTAAAACAACAAATATTCACTAGTATCTTTATTTTCTGGCTGTCATTAGGCTAAATATCCCATTAATTTTAGCAATGTTGTCCACTTTCACCTCTGTCGATGACATCATGTGGTGAACACACAGCAGCTTTTATCCACAAATAGTTTATGTACCACCATTTTTTTTGCTACTACTTGCTTATTATTAGCATTAAAGGGGAACATGGCGTCATTATTTTGCAGTAATTTTATGGGAAAACAAATTTGGACAAGTTTTAACTGATACACAAAACAAGATATTCAGAACTACAACTGTAAACCTCAGGGTGGTGCTGGATGATTGCTTTATACCTTAAAACTACAGGAATTGAATAACACCCCCACACATGTGTCTACCATCTGGTTTTATTGAAACATTGGATTACATTTCCTACAACACTGTTTTGTGGTTTGCACACATAAAACACAAACATATATAAAAGTAACGACTATCTAAAGGGAGAGAGAGGCACCTTTGTGATCACTTTCTCCGTGTATTCTTACAGCAGTGTGTAACCAATAGACCCAATCGACAATCAATCAATGTGAATTTAGTGGTGAAAATTTGGTGTTAGTAGATGCTCTGATATTTGGAAACACCAGGAATATACACACACACATCCAAAATACAAACAATAAGTGCACTTTGACTATACGTTGCTTGTTTTAAAATCCACAATCTTGCATAATGTTCTTTTCATATTTATATTCTAGCCATTGATTGTAGCTTGCAGATACACATATATTATAACAGGAGCAAAAGCTAGCCTAGCATTCAACTTAACAACATGTAAACTATCTGAGCACTGCTTCAAGTTTGTGGAGTATGAAAACGACCAATGACTGTAAAGCTGCTCTGCTGGGGGGAAAAATTAATAACATCATTACAAACAGTTTAGGATTATCAATTAAATGATGCCATACAACTAATATATTTTTTTGTTGACACTGTATGCACACAGACTTAAAGCTACAGTGTGGAACTTTTGTTTCCCCCTACTGGCAGGTAGAGGAATTACACAAACGATGACAGGTAAACTCACAGATTATGATGACAATCTTTGTCTTAGCCTGAAAGTCAAGCTAATCAGGTCTGAACCAAAAGGGAGTGACCACATCCAGGAGAGAATAATCTGTAGTTGCATTTTTAATAATAAAAAAAAAATCAGCATTGTCTAAATTTGTGTGGTAAGAATGTGGCAAAAGTTCAATTAATACATTATAAATCCCGTCCTGTAGCTTTAAGGCAGCACATATGTAATACAACAGCCAGTTTTTTTTTTTGTCATTCGGACTATGTTTACATGCACATTGCATTTTAGAGCTTGTTTTCTTCTTCTGATAGCTTACTCATATCAAGGTAAACATGAACTAATGTTTGGTGCTGATCTGCCATTAAAACGTGTATTTAAATGTCTTATCAGCATGTTCCAAGAATCACATTCAGGTCTCTCACGATCACGATGAGAGTGTATTTATGTCGCTGGATGCACAAACAGAAACGTATTGTTGTACGTGTAAACATAGCCTTAATAACTCTTCCTCTTCAGTCATGCAGTATACTTCACACAAAATTTAATTTGGCACAATGTGGAGTTTTAGGTCGAGAAAAGAGCCCGACGTTTGGGTTTTAAACCAGCAGAACGTGTCAATCTCTCTCTCTCTCTGCTAATACACCCTCCTGGCCTGGTTAACCATTACACTGTTTTCTTTTTGGCTGTATCTCGTTCTGTTCAGAGCAAAATTTCAAACAACTAATCGAGTCACGCTTTGCACAGATTTGCAGCAGTTGTGGCGCTGCTCCCATCATGAGCTCCTCCAGCAGCCCTTGAACAGACTGGATTAGCATGTAGCTTGCAGCAGTATGTATGACAGCAGTTCTACAGTCTTTAATAAAGTGGCCAAATTATATTTTATTTGGAGCATACTGCTGGCTTTTCTTCTTTCCCTCAAGCGCTGACGAACACCAGGCGGGTGGAGTAGATCAGGTCGGCCAGGTAGAGAATGAAGTTGACAGCGGTGAGCACAGAAACCGCCATGAGCTTATCCCACACACACAGCCCCACTGCATTGCCGCATGTGGACGGCCTCTCTTTTCTCCCGCCGTGCTTGGGGTCAAAGTTGAAGACGGGCCAGATGATGGTCGCTGACAGATAGAGGACCACAGCTAGCAAGGCGTAGGCTGACAGGAAACGGGCAAACGGGAAGGGGAGGCAGCCCGTGCACTCGCCAATGCAGAGCAGGATGATGGCGGCCGATAGGATGAAGCAGATGCAGTAGACGGACATGCAGTACTTGAGGGCGTCGTGGCGGTCGTACAGCACGGGGTCACTGACGAAGACAAAGATGATGCAGGCCACAAAGGTCTCGCAGACCTTTAGCAGGCCGGGGGCAGTAGCCATGTAGCCGGCTACCTCGCCTGGACGCGCCTTGCTGATGCTCACCTCGCTCATGTAGGCAATGGTGGCCAGGCAGGAGAAGACGGTTGACACGATGCGATAGTCGCGGGTTTCACTTGGACCTGTGGAACCTTTGAGGAAGTAGAGAGGGAAGATGATGGAGGCGGACAAGCAGAGGAGGGCGGCGTAGCAGGCGAAGGTGATGGGGAAGTTCTTCCAGGAGACGGGGGCTCGGGTCTGCAGGCCGAACAGCTCCACCAGGATGACGAGCAGAGTGCCGGCGAAGCTGAAGGCCCAGCAGAAGATGCACCAGTCTCCGGTGCCGTGGTAGAGCCTGCCGCCATGCACGGCCACAGAGAAGGCCACGCAGGCGAAGACCAGGGCTGCCAACCTCGTCCACAGAAGAGGGCTGGAGTGGAGGACGATAGCCATGACGAGATTCCTTCCTCAGATGATCAAAAAGAGAGAGAGCTGTAAAAAAGAAAAGACGATAAACAGAATTACTATCTTCAGGATTTCTGGAGTACAAGATACAAACATGCGAGAGCGACAGCTTCCAACTCCAAGCAGCCTCTGTCCTCCACGTACTGAGTCTCACAATGCCCTTATTGTGTTTTCATGAATGGTTGAAACAACAACTCATATCATAAAAACACAATTTGAACTCACATATAACGACAGCGCTGTGGTCACGCCGGTCACAGCACATTTATTCAAATCCTCTGTGGAAGCCTTTCACTTCTGGCCTCGTATCAAAACCCCAGACGTGTCCTTTTTAACAGCATTCCTGCAGACATTCCCCCACACTCACGTCCTCTGTGATGGGTGTGGCGCCACAACCTCCACCAATGTCCTCTCCCCCCAGTGTGTCTGTCATCATGTTCTAAACAGAGCCCTCGTCATTTGTTCCACTCCAGAGAGAGCAGAAAATCTGAACGTAAACTAAGAGACATACAACCAATGAGAGAACTGAAGCATGTGACGTAGGCAGAGCGACAACCAGGCTGGTGTCAACAAAAGACATCCAAAATGGTTCTGAAATGATGGAGTTTGTAGTGAGTGGAAGTGGCTTTGAAAGGGAATGGATTCCATTATACAGTGTGCTGGGTGTTGTAAAGGACAAGCAGAGGATTGTTAGGTGAAGGGTTCAAGAAGGATGAAGAGTCTTGGAAGACTTGTGCAGGAACGTTTAGGAGGAGAACATAGTAGAGCAGAGGAGTGAACACTTACCCTGCCCTAAGAAACATCATCCTGTTCCCCAAACAGAGATTACTCTGTCTGGACAGAAAAACTCTCCGAGGTCAGGGACACCCAGTCCTAATAATGACGTCCCCATATCCGGATTGCCCAGACTGACACATCACAGGTTTTATCCCAGTCCTGACACCTCATATCACACAGTCAGAATAAAGACAAAGAAACATTATAAGGAAGGAATATCAAAACTTCCTTGATGGGGCTGGCCAGGCTGAAGTGATGGAAAAGGTGAAAAATGACTTCCAAAAACTATATTTATAATCATTTCAGTGATTTTAGAGACAATATCAGCTTTCAGTTAACAACCAGGTTTTTACCTAAGATGTAGTTAGTTTATATTTAGATAAGATGTTATGTTTAGGCAACAAAAACATCTGGTTAGGTTTAGAAAAAAAGAAAATTCAGGCTGTAACAAACTCCTAAAATATGTTTAAAGAATTTACACGGAGAATGTTTAATATGTATTGTGAGTTTCTGTCATTGGTGATGTGTTGCACTATATATGCATGCACTTACTCGTGTGACCACAGGGGGGCGTGTTGCCATGTAAAAGAAATATAACCTGTGGTTATCTCCAGCTGAAAATAATCCCAAAATATTCTGTAAACTTAGTGCTATTTAACTGTGACTGAACAACAGAGAGAAGCGATGTGATTGGTTGAGAGAGAGAGAGAGAGAGATTAATGGATAAGAAGTGAGCAGTCAGGTGTGGAATGGTTGCAATAACTTATACTCCGGGGGGTTTTCTTGTTCACAGAAATGACTCAAACCGCAGCCTGTTGCACAGCTGCGTTAGCTCAGCACAGATCCTCGCCCGCTCTGCATCAGATGTCTGAGCGCCGCTGCCCGATGGTTCATATGAAGCCGCTTTTTCTTGTTTATTGTGCACAAAAATGATGATTTTAAGCCAGGAAAGGACAAGATGGATGATTCTACAGTGCAGAACTTGACCCTCCTCCTTCCCATCCTTCCCTCCTCACACACACACACACACACAAACACTGCACACTTGGCTGCAGAAGCGCTGCCTTCTTGTTCCCAGTGTACACAGAGAGACAGCTATAAACAAAGAGGGAAGGCCTGTTTACATTAGTCCCATTAAACACCTATGAAACCGTCATGGCTTTGGAGGCCAAAAACCTAAACCATATAGTGGCAAAGAGAGTGGTCAAAAGGAGGCAGAAATGGAAAAAAGAGAACTCCACAAAGGTCATATACTGAAGGATGACTCACGAAAGGAGGAGAGGGAAGGGAACGAAGGGAGGAACTCGGGGGAAGCCCTGTGCCCCGGCCACAGAAGGACACATAGTTTAAACACAGTGATGGAGTGGAATAGCACAAGAGTGAGTCACCACCATCGGGCCCCTCTCTTTCACCACTCCTCCTTTCTCTCTCTCGCCACCACCTCCCTTATTTCTTGTAAGATTTTCCAAGTTGCTGATGTGTTCCAGATGTGCTGCAGTCTCACTGCTGCCGAACAACTGGTAACTTTGTCAAATTTGCCAAGTTCTTTCCTTTTCTCTCATTTCCTTTCTTTCCTTCCCTCGTCATGGTCTCATTTGGCAGCGATGCTCTCGCTCTTTTCCATCACTTCTCCCTCTCTCTCTCTCTCCCTGTACCTCCCCCGTTCAATACTCCCCCTCCGGGTTTAAAGTCAGGCTACCAATTATGCTTCATGTAAACCACTCAAAATAAACGTATATGGAGGGTCGTAATGGAAAAATCAATCCCACCACTGCTTAGCTGCTTATGGAATCAAAGTCAGGAAAGAAACAGGAGAGGAAAATGACACACCGAGAAAAAAAAAAGTGTGGAAAATGGTGTCTTTTCACAGCTCTGCATGGAAAACACGACAGGATCACACAAACAGGGGCACTTCCACCCCAAAAAGTGGAAGAGGTGCTGAAAATAGGAGCGCGTACGAGGACGGCAAACAGGATGCAGCAGCATCGTGTCACTTTTGTATCAGGAAACAAGTGTTTGTCTCAGCCGGAGAGGTCATGTGGCCTTGGTTGTTTCGTTGTCATGACACAACATCACTTACTCAATTTCACCCATAATCCACTTAGAGAGGATCCATGGGTCGAAGCACAAGACGAGCTCTGTTGGCAAACCTCTCCATGTGTATGTAAATCAGAGCATTATGCTGAGAAAAACATCTCTTCACCTTTTTTTGACCTTTTTAAAGTTCGAAAAAAAAACATCCCAAATATTCAGCACACACAGAACAACCCCGAAACCACATTCATATCATCATCATGAGATAAAAAAAAGAAGTCAGGCTGGCCGACTGCTCCTCCTGGAGCTCCTCTATTTGTGACAAGAGTCTAAATCTATGCAGTTAAGCATAAAAGTCCACGTTTCGCAGTGTGTGTGTGTGTTTTGTGTTAGCATGAGATCAGTGTTTTGGGCCCATGCAGAGGTTCATTCATTGACAGCAGAGGTGGGTGTGCCGCCTGCCACACCCTGCTGCCACCACACACACCACTCCACAGCCCATACACAACACAAACACACACTTATTTTTGACGCTGTGTGAAAAACAAACAACTGCTGCTGCGCAAATCCTGAGTTTGTCTTAAACCTTGTTTTTTTTTATACTTTTTTTTTTTAGCTTTTTTTCTAATTCATTGGCCTTCTAAGGATTTCAAAATAAATGCTTATAAGAAAAAAAAAAACAACCACACTATCTTGGCCTGTTGATCATGCTGCCTTCTTATCACTGAACATGCAGGTAAGCATGAAGCAACAAGCTCCAGGTGAAGTCTTTTCCCTTTGCACAACCACACTGTTACTAACTCTCCAAGCATTTCCTCTTTAGGCTCCACCGCAGAGAATCATCCACATCCACATTCCTTCGGTTTAATCTGGAAGCTTCTTACCTTTCTGTTTCTGCTCTGCTGCTGTTGTCTGTTCTGCACAACATCCAGTGGTCGAGAGTCGCAGATTGTAACTTTTCTGCCTCCTGACTGGAGCTCAGCTCCCCGCCCAGAAAACCAAATTAGGCATCAAATGTCTGCACCGTTATTCACTTCTGTCTGAACTCCACCTCCTCCTCCTCCTCCTCCTGCCGTCCGAGACTAACACACCCACTGTAGAGTAATGCATGTTTGTGTCTCCTTTATAATAACATTTCATGAATCGTTAACTGCATTTCTGCCACAGCAGCTGGGTTTAATAATAAATCATCTGTGTGAATAACGAGGAAAATACACATTTATCTGAAAGTGTTTTCAATTTTATTTCTCAAAACATGTTAGTAAAAAAAACTAAAACATCTTTTTCATACATTGCAACCTGTTGTTATCTCCACAATAATCAACTAATAGTTTGTATTATGTTAACAGACTTCATTTTGGAAACCCCCCCCCCCCCCCGTCGAGCATTACGAACAATGATGTCATCATTATTTGCCTCTCCATCTGCGTTACTATCGATACGAGGCCAGAAAATGCTAAATATTTGTCTGTGCTACTAATGTCTGCGCTCTACAGTTATTTGTATGTGTTGCCTAGCAACAGCAGTAGCCCCTAGGCAACCACATTTATTTACTGACAGTTTCAAAATGACGTGTTTCCTGACTGAGAGAGAAGTCTGCTGTCACATGCACATTTTTACCAGATTGCTTTAGCTTGGTAAATCGCTCACATTTAAACTATTAACTCCTATAGGAGCAGTATAATGTCAGACTGTGGGTTTGTCCATTGTACCACTGACTTACTGAAAAATAAACAATAGTACACTTTACTAGATTTATTCAGCCTACCTCAGACAGTTCCTAAACCAGAGTTAAAATCTTTGATAAACAAAGGAAGCCTATTATTTATTCTTCTATTTATTCTAAAAGTATAAACTCTGCATCAGACCCATACCTCACCATTAGAATTTAGTAAATTATAGATTATATTTGACTATATCAGTTATTTGTATCAACTAATTATTCAATTAGTATTTTAATTGCATAATTTTTTCTGATTTGGCTTTCAATAGTCAATAAAACTTAAGTTAAGGACATTTGATTTAAAGCAGTGACTGTAGTAATACTTGTAGAATATGTATGTACAAATAATTAGTTAATTGAAGAGAATTTATTTTCTTTAAAAAAAACATGTGGACATAATAAAGATCCTTCTTATTCTTTTAATTTTTTTGTTTATCTGCATAATTTATAACAGTTTTTTTTTTAAAAAGGCAAAAAACTAGAGGATTAACATTTGTTCTATCTGTAAAGCGTCAGCAGTGATTTTCACTTCCACCACCAGATGGCGCCAGATTTAAACTCCAGCTAGTAATAGTGACGTAGTAGCCTACGCGACGTTTTCCACAACCGAGACGTCATTTATGTGAGACCTGACTGCGCTCCTGGGCTGTTTGCAGAAAGTAACATCATGGCGTCAGGAGGAGGAGAGTCGTCCAGTGGACACGATGCGGAATTGGACGAGTTACTGGACAGTAAGTGTTGACATTGTTTTTTAACGGCGTGTTTCTGTCTGGGCTCGTAAGCTCGGGTTGTTCTGGTGCTGTGATTTATCGCCGGGGCCGCCGTCTCTCCGCCGTGCCTGTGGTTAGCTCTACGTCAGGTGCTCTACATCGGGACATCCCGCTTGGTACCCACATATTCACAGAAGTAACGTTTATTTAGAGTAATAACCTGGATTAGGATTAATTTTTAGCCAACAGCATTGAGCCGTGATGGCAGGGTGCTCACAGCGCTGTGTGTCACTGATGTTAGCGGGCTGACCCAGATGCCCCAGTCTGTGCCCCTCAGCACACATTCTGGTAATCAGCGACTCATTGTTGGTGTGAGGGGATTTCCAGAAGCTCTTGTAACTAGATGACTAAAACAATAATTGACCTTGTGCAATAATAAAAAACAGTTTGGTGCGGTGATTTTGAAAAATAGCTATAAGGTTTATTGCAGTGCTTCTATAATGCTGTAACAATGGAGGTCGATGTTTACAATATATTTCTTTTAAGTAAAAATTAAAACGTCTTTTGAACTAAAAGATTTCAGATTAGTAACATTTGCAGTGTACTGAATTGTATTTGTTTTCTATGATAACAACATTGAATTTGTTGGTGTAGCTGTAGTTAGTGATGAGAATAAACAACAACAACTGGGCTACTCTAAAGTGGTTGTTAACTTGCTAAGAGAAGACGATAACTTAGCTAAGTTAGTTGGTCAAAAAAAGCCTGATGTCACCTCTTTCTTTCAGGTGCGTTGGATGACTTTGACAAAGCGTCCGCCCCGCCAGCCCCTGAACCTGCTGCTGCTGCTGCTGCCTCCTCCTCAGCCAGCAGTGGTGCAGAGAAGGTTTGTTTTTCTCCACCTATCTATAGCTGTGAGCTTTGTGCATGTACATTCAGTTAAGGCCTGAAAAGCACATGTTTTCTCCTGAATTTATCCAGCACATTAACGACTTCTACCATCTTGTAGCCCCCTCTGCTTGAGGACTGCAAGCTCTTTGAGACTCTCTTTGAGGGGGACATGGCCACCCAGGCTAGGGAGGAGTGGGAGAAAGCCATGACAGAGCTGGCTCAGGAGGAGCCGGAGCTCCTTCAGCACTTCCAAAAACTGTCAGAGGCTGCAGGCAAAGTCGGTAAGATCTTTTATTTTGTTAACATATATTGGTCTGTATATTGTTTTTTTTGTGCCATAACACTATCTGCATCCTCTAAACAGGGACTGACACTGCTTCCCAACAAGAATTCACGTCCTGTCTTAAAGAAACCCTCCGTGGCCTGGCCAAAAATGCAGACAACCTGCAGGTGGGACAGGATAGGATTCAGCAGTTCAGTTATTTTAAAAATGTTAGATGGACATAAGAAGTAATCTACGCTGATCTCTTAACAGTCTGCAGGTCTGGCTGGAGATGACCTTGTCAAAGCTCTAGAAGGCCTGGGGCTGGATGAGGGTGGTGAAGCAACTGGTGAGGATGGAAACATTCTGCCCATCATGCAGACCATTATGCAGAATCTTCTGTCCAAGGAAGTGCTTTATCCATCTCTCAAAGAGATCACTACCAAGGTGTGCCTCTTGCTCTAGTCGGTTCTCTATTTTTTTTTTTAGTGTACCTCTCAGTCTTTATATTAACTGTCACTCATCCTCACAGTACCCAGAGTGGCTGGAAACTAACAAGGGGGGCCTCAGTTCAGAGGACTTCCAGCGTTACGAGCAGCAGGCCAAAATCATGGGAGAGATCTGCAGGCTCTTTGAGAAGGAGGAAGAAGGACCTGGAGATAAAGAGGCCACATTCGAGAGCATCATGGACCTGATGCAAAAGGTGAGGCAGCACGGTCTTGTTTCACACACACATATACTGCAGCTAAAAACCTGTATAGAATCTAATTATAGTGTAAAACCTGAGAAATACAACTGATTAATTATTTCATTACAGCTGCAAGAGCTCGGCCAGCCACCCAAAGAATTAGCAGGTGATGCGGTAAGTTGCAGCACTGTCTCTTTGACCTTAAGATTATAATTATTCTAATTAATTAATAACCACGACTAAGTAAGCATTGTTTTTACATGATTACATGTTTCCTTCTTCTTTTATTTTTTTCCCCTACAGCCTCCGGGCTTGAACTTTGACATGGAGTCACTCAATCTGTCAGGAGGCGCTGGTGCTGGGGCAGCAGATCAGTGCTCCATTATGTGATGAGTCGTGATCCCTTTAGAAGCACCAGAGCCAGGAGGTCACTCTGTTTGTGTCAGCAGCCAGGAGGGAGAGAAGACAGGAGAGTTGAGCAAAGGTCAGACGGGAGTGTGACCAGACTGCATCTGTTCTCCCTCAGGAAACAACGTGGAAACAGAAACAATCGGAGGAGGCGCAAAAAAAAACAAAAAACAACACGAATCACACACACCAGACCACACTTCTCTTCTTCTCTGTAAAGTCACCAAATGCACGACTTAAGAACATCTGTGCATCAGTTTGTTAGCGGCTGGGACCGGATTCGTTTTAACAGAAAACCCCCACTGCCGTTCTCCATGTTGTTTTTACATACTGTTTAGCCTTATGGTTAATTCCATCAAGCCACTTTACAGGTGTAAACAGTGCCTTTGCAGAATGACCTGAAGTTATTATTGACAGTTTATTCATTAATTGATTATTCTTCCATCAATTAGCTCAGCACTTTGGTTTATAGATTTAAAATAGAGTACATTTAAAATGTTAACTAAGGTTAACACTTAAGTAAGTGATTATTTTTTCACAAAAAACTGTACAGGATTAACGAGTTAATTATTAACATGAAAAAGAAAGTTTGAAAGTGTATATTCCTTGATTATTTAAAGATTTACAAAAAAAAAAAATTCAAAGTTCCCAGCCCCTGCTGTAACTGTAGCCAGCTAATTTAACCCTTTCCCAGCTCGTTATCCCTCATTCCCAGGCATTGATTGAAAGTGATTGCGATGATGCTTCCTGGATGCCTTTGCTGTGGTTACAGTGATCATTATAGTGTAGAGTTACTGTGCAAAGTGCTTCCCCTAGTGATTCCCAGTGTTTTTTAATGTGCAGAGTGATGTTTTTTTTTGGTATGGGGTCCCCAGATAGGAGAGGAAAAACACCCAAGTGGTATTTCACATGGTAGCATCAACATATATCCAATAAACATCCATCGTGTTATTTCCAGAAAGTAAATGATGTACTTTCTAGAAACAGTGACAGGGAGTTGTCATATCTGTTGGACAAGACATCAACGGCCTGATGTTAGCACTTTTTGGCCGTGGCTGCTGGGTTTGTTTACTCCAGCGGCCACTTTTCATTGGCTGCTGTTCCCGGGGGACAAACGTTTAACCATAGAGAGAAGTCTAGAAATCACACGACCATCAGGCCATCAATAACTGTATAATAAAGGGGTACTCTGAAAGGATTCAGTCAGCCATGCGCTGAAAGGACATCAGATTTACGTCAAACACATTCAGCTGTGGAACTTTATGAAAACCTGTGGTGAGGAGTGCAAGCTTTTCAATTCTCAGGGCTGATGCAAATGTGTCCACAGCACTGTTAAAAAATAATGCAATGTGTAATTTGACACTTTTGTAAATATATCAATTAAAACAATTATATAATGCTATTATTATGTTTGTCTTGTGGGTTATTTATCATCAGACTTTTAATTCACTACATGATGACAGATGGCTAGATTTATATGTGTTAAATTAGTAAGATTAGGTTCCTCTTAACCAGCTGCATCAGTAAAATAGCTGAGTATATTTAAAGGGTTTATAGAGCAATAAAATATGCACAATTAGAAGTACATTACTAACCTTTTTATTATTCTTTAAAAGGCCACACACAATGTTTACAGACCAGTAAGTGTGTAAATAAATGATTAAGTAAATGAATAATATATTGTGCTAGTTGTTTTTGTCATCTGACAGAAAGTTCCAGAGTATTTAATGATTATGATGGTGTTTTTTGTTTGTTTTTGTACATAAGAAGGCCAAAACAGGCATGATTGTATATTAAAGGGGTCTTTATAATAGAACTAGGCAGCTTAGATGTGTTATGACGTGTTTAGTCCGTAGGCCTCTTGTCAGTGCAGTTCTAGGTACTTAGTTTCTATCCGCCGCCGCCGTGGAGCTTTCTGCGTCAGAATTTCAACGTAAAACTTTATTGTTCAAAGCCGGAAGACAGGACGAGCTACGTGTCAGGAAAAAGAACTATCAGCTAAATGGGCGAAGACGATCAGGCCGCCTGAGTCAACCTGTCTGCGTTGTTTGAGTTGTTTTTCTTTTATTATTATTCGTTGGGAGTTGCCTCAGCATTAGAATTAAGAATAGTGCTGTTGACCAGTGACGATGTTAACGAAATTTGAAACGAAGTCGGCCCGTGTGAAAGGTAAGAGTTTATTTGCTGCAGTTGAGCAAATAGGCTAACGCTAGCTAGCTAACGTTATCCTCTCTACAGAAAATCTTTTGAAGGTTTTGTCTGGTAATGAATACAAACATGTTTCAAGAGAGTTATCTCTTAGCAGACACCCCAACATAACAAGTTTCAAGCTCTAAAGTTGCACAGACAGAGCATGTTCATTTTTAGCTATCTAGCTAACGTAACCTTATTATGATGACGTACCCATCAATGAAAACTGGAGTTTAGTTTAAAAACGGCAAAGGTTAAAGGTGAAGCAGCTCAGAACTTTAATTGCTGTACGACGAGCAATAAAGAGCAATAAAGGTGTTTGGTGAACAGTTTCAAAGATGGACACAGCAGGACATTTTGGGGAGATCCGTGGAAGCGAACCTGCCTGAAGTGCAAAGCAATAGGCGTCCTAAAGGAAAATAGTCTCAAGCGTGAAAAAAGTGTTTACTTCTGTATGTAAAATAGGTATTTAACTACCTGTTAAAATCCACCAGAATGCAGGAAATGGCCTCTAGTAAATTAAACATTTTCTGGGGGACCACCCCCAGACCCCCACCTCTCCTACAATAATAGTAATCATTATAATAATAATACTAATTAGATGCCCCACCTCACATTTTTAAACTGGGACTCCAGTTTGAAATGATGCTATAGGTACGTAACAGGTAGTGAACTGGAATGTTTTTAATATAAAATGATGCATTTGGACTTTTGGCTCAGCCTTTATCAGTAAAACACATTCAAACAACTAAGAAGCATATGGATCATTCTTTGCACATTTGCATGATGAAGGCTGAGCCTCCGGTCCAAATACAGCATTTCAATTGAAAACTGAACACCGCTGATTACTGTATACAATTCTACACCGCCAGTGGGTTAATAATCACATGCATAATAATCAGCTTTGTAAATATTTAATTTGAATATGTACTATGAACATATCAAGCTATTGTTGCATTATTACGTGAGTCGGTAAAGAATATTTAGTTTGTTAACATTATAAATGTATCCTGAAGTCAATAGTTTTAGGGACAATTAATGAGCAATATATTTTTTTTCTTTTAAACATGCCAATGTGAGCATTTTAATCTGAAGACCATTAGATGTTTGTATGACTTGAGTCTCATCACATTGACTTGGGACTTGCTTGAGACTTGAGACTTGCTTGTTACTTGCACATGAGTGACTTACTCCCACCTCTGATAATATTAGACTGTTGATCCATTGTGTTATAATCCAGGCCTGAGTTTCCACCCCAAAAGGCCATGGGTTCTTGCAAGTTTGCATAATGGAGTCATCCAGCTGTGGGACTATCGGATGTGCACGCTGATCGACAAATTTGATGAACATGACGGTAATATAATATTAACTTTATTAAAAGACAATATTGTGTCTGTTTACAGACTGTGTTTTTAATGTAAATAAAATGCTGCAGGTCCTGTCAGAGGAATTGATTTCCATAAACAGCAGCCTCTGTTTGTATCTGGAGGTGATGACTACAAAATTAAGGTGAGGCGTTTATTATGTTGTCATAACAAATCATTGTCTCATAATCATTTGATTAGACTGAAGTAATGTTCCTGTTGTGATTAGGTGTGGAACTACAAGCTGAGGCGCTGCCTCTTCACCCTCCTGGGGCACCTTGACTACATTAGAACCACCTTCTTTCACCATGTGAGTTATTCAGCTACTGTGTCTGCAATGATAAGGACTCAGGATTCTCTCATCTATCTTCCAAGATTACGTTAAATAACCTTCATCTCGTCTGTAGGAGTACCCATGGATTCTGAGTGCCTCTGATGACCAAACCATTCGAATCTGGAATTGGCAGTCCAGGACCTGTGTCTGGTAAGAGGTCCACTGTGTGTATGGCATCACTTGCTTTAAACTGCGAACAGCTGTTAATCTTTGAATATGTCCCCTTTTTCTTTCTCATCCATAGCGTGCTGACCGGCCATAATCATTATGTGATGTGCGCCCAGTTTCACCCATCCGAGGACCTGGTGGTGTCAGGCAGTCTTGACCAGACCGTGCGAGTGTGGGATATCTCCGGTGAGGGCCTGGGGGACAGTAGCCCCAGAGTACAGTGGGCTGGGTTTTTGGGGAGGGGTTGGGGGTTCAGAGTGGTACAAGGGATGAGGACAAGGACAGGAATGTCCTGAACCTCTTCTTCATCTCTTTTGTGTAGAGGACAAATCTCTGTGGGCTGTTTGCAGAAACACCTCTCTTCAAATAAACACATTTACAAGGCTGCACTGTAAATAAATGTTCTGTGGAAATGGTGTACAGATCATTTCCACCTAAAATGGCACCATAACAAGTATTTTAAGAGGTGTTTCTGTGGCTCTGCATGCTTTTTAAATCTGTTTGTTGATGTTTTTTTCTTGTCTTTGCACTAACTGAACCATTAATTGGCGTCCATCTAATTCTTCACTTGTGAACATGCTTCTTTTTCTCTCTCTCTCCTGAATTTATGTGCTTTGACGTGGTATTGAGCATGAATGCATCTGTCCATGCCTGTTATATGAACTCCTTGGGTCTTATGACAGAACTGTAGCATGTATAGTTTTGCTACTCCAACTCTTTGAAGGAAGGTTAACTGGAAGGCCATACTGTGTCCCCACTATTTGCAAAGATTTAAAATGCATCCTTAAACTACAGCAATAACGACTAACTGGTTTAAAGTCTTGTCTTTTACACCCTTTATCAGTATTGATGTTGAAATATTGATTTCCTACTCAACGTATGTGCACGGCAGGCTCTACTAGTCAGAACA
Source organism: Parambassis ranga (assembly GCF_900634625.1). Classification (NCBI taxonomy): domain Eukaryota; kingdom Metazoa; phylum Chordata; class Actinopteri; family Ambassidae; genus Parambassis; species Parambassis ranga. The sequence goes on along the minus strand of NC_041037.1, from coordinate 2,123,103 downwards.
TAGCATGAAATATACAACAGTGTTTATATTTCTTCTTGCCATATTCACCGTAGTGTTTTTTCAGCTTCATTCCTAACTCATAACTATGACGTTTCAGCAGGTGTAACTGTGCATGTGACTCAAACATACTGACAGAAACATGCATGAACCTTGTAAGCAAGTCATCTCATACTCCTGACATCCAGCGCCCCATCAGAGCACGTCTGTACAACACCACCCACCCCACCAACCCACCCCATTAGCCAAGTCCACACACTTCCTGTGTGCTCCTTCTCCCATGCTCTCCCTGGAAACATCCACACCTGCACATGGGTTCAAAGTGCCATTATTACCTTCCCTGTGTGTCATCTCTCTGTGCTGCTGAGCTATCTGTTCACTTACATTGTTTAACTAGGCAGGAATCACGAACACAAGCTCTGTTCTCCCAATGATTTTTTTTTCCTGATCTCATTTGAGTCTGTGAGATGATCTGTAATCTTTCTCTGCTCTTCAACCACGTCACAATGAATTGTTTCCATCTCTATCCCAATGATTCTTTAACCCAATCAAAAGCAATGATTGTTTCCAGACTCAAGTGGGCAAGTAATGAGAGAACAGTGATGTGTTAGTGTGTTTCAACCTTGTGCGTGTGTGATCAGTAGTCCAGCAGCTCTCTCACATTTTGTAATTCTGCCTCTCTTCTTCCATGGCATTACTACTTATTACCATATGTGACTATTTAATTCATTTGTACATTGTTTTCCTTCCTCCCTTGTACTGTGATTGTGCCCTGTGTGACATGACTACTGCTTATGCACATGGCGCTGTAAATGACGGTCCCAGGTCTGAGGAAGAAGAACCTGTCTCCAGGAGCTGTGGAGACAGAGGTGCGAGGCATCTCTGGTGTCGACTTGTTTGGTGCCTCAGATGCTGTTGTTAAGCATGTACTCGAGGTGAGTATCGACTGTAATGTATGCCTGCAATGTGGCAATTACAAGTAGCAGTGAGAAACTGGAACTGTACTTAAATTCTTTATACATTTTTCTGTTACTTCAAGTTCATGTATTATTTGTTGAGTATGGCAACATCCTTTCACGGTATTTCTTTGATGTACTGTAGTAATATGATCACTCATTTGTCTGAGAGAACTTGGACAAATTATGTCAGTGAAGATCCAAAAGAGAAGACTAAACTGATTTTCCAAGTTCTAGTCTTGGTCACAAAAACAGTGGCTTTTGGCCTTATTCAAACAGAAGTGGGCATTGCTCACCACATTATATGATGACTTTCTCTGTGACTTGAATGCTTAGTTATTTAAGGCCAAGAAATAGCCAGCCCAAAGAAGTAACATTAAATTTAAGTAGATAATTAGTTAGTAATTAAGTCTAGTAGTAGACACAATCCTTTGCCTAATTGTTAAAACAGCTGATAATTTGTTTGAATTTGTGTGACTTTGTGTTCCCAGGGTCATGACCGTGGGGTCAACTGGGCAGCCTTCCACCCCAGCATGCCTCTCATTGTGTCTGGAGCTGATGACAGGCAGGTTAAGATCTGGAGAATGAATGGTGAGTGACAAAAACTATAAAAAAGACGTATGTATATTCACACATCTGTGTATTTCTTTTCTCTATTTATGTAAAAGTAGATGTAGATGTTTTGATCATCATCGTATCTGTTCTGCTTTGGTCCAGAGTCCAAAGCCTGGGAGCTTGATACATGCCGCGGTCACTACAACAATGTGTCCTGCGCCGTCTTCCACCCACGCCAGGAGCTCATTCTGTCCAACTCTGAGGACAAGAGCATCCGTGTGTGGGACATGTCCAAGAGGACAGGGGTGCAGACCTTCCGACGTGACCATGATCGCTTCTGGGTGCTGGGAGCTCATCCGAACCTCAACCTGTTTGCGGCCGGTACGTGATGGCACTCGCACTGGTCCACATAGAACATAAGTCTCAAAGCAGCTGCTAACAGCTATGTAAAAGGAAGTAATTAGCTGTACTACTCGGTTGCTATCGGATTGTCCAATAACCGGAAGGTTGGTGGTTCAATCCCAGTCATTGTTGTGTGTTCTTGGGCAAGACACTTCACCCTGCCTGTGGCGCGCCTTGCTTGTCATTGTATGACACTGCTTGGCAGCAGCCTTAAACAATTACCCTCTGGGATTACTAAAGTATCTAAAATAAAAAAATTAAAATAAAAAAAAAAGTAAAGAGAAGTTGCACTAATTTAACAAAAAGTGCATCAGAAGGAAATCTCCTACCCTGCCTTTAAGCAATTTTGGCGTCATTTTTAACATGGGAGTCTATGAGAGAGTCCTTCAACAAGGGTCATCTGCCAAATGTATCTCCTCCTACAAAATTTTAGTCTTAAAACACTCATTAGATTCTGCTCTATCAAACTTGTATTCAGAATTTTCTAATTCCGAATCGTTTCCGCACGCCAGGCTCTCAAAGTTGGAGTGGTTTTTGAGGTCTCCTCTGCTGTTACCATGGTGACAGGCTGACACACAGAGGCATACAAAGCTCTGAATTGCTCTGATTCTCCAGCAATTCAGAGCAATCCTTCACATCAGCGTTCAAATCAATGCTTCAAACAAACTTGCATTTTCTTCAGGAAATGCTTTTTTTTTAGTTAGACTTGTAACTGTCCTGGTGGGGAAATAAAAAACCTCTGCACTGAATGATGGTCTGTTTTGTGCTCTTTAGGTCATGACAGCGGTATGATTGTGTTCAAACTGGAGCGTGAGCGTCCAGCATATGCTGTGCATGGCAACATGCTGTACTACGTCAAGGATCGCTTCCTCCGGCAGCTGGACTTCAACAGCAGCAAGGACACCGCAGTCATGCAGCTACGCAGGTGTGTGTGTGTGTGTAATGTCCAGTAGCTTTTTTGACCAGTTGTTTGTCAGTGTGTATGGTATTATGATGAATCAATGTAAAAGAGCAAAGAGACATTTTCTAATGCTGTTTTTTTTTCATCTTAGTGGGTCTAAGTTCCCGGTGTTCAGCATGTCTTACAACCCCGCTGAGAACGCCGTGCTCCTCTGCACTGTAAGTGTATTTAAATGGCACATGCAATTAGTGTATCTTTGTTGTTTTCTTTGTATTCATTGTAATGCTCTTTACTTCCTGCAGAGAGCGACCAACCTGGAGAACAGCACCTACGATCTGTACTCAATTCCAAAGGAGAGTGACTCTCAGAACCCTGATGGTAATGAAACCTGACAGTTCTGCTTTTCCTCTCATCTTTAAATTATTTTTCTTTTTTGAGTGATCATGTGTAATTAAACATTAGTGTATACCGGTAATTTATTTAAATGATCTCTAATTGGAAAGTTAGGTAACAAGAATGTCTTTTTTTTTTCAGCACCAGAAGGGAAAAGGTCTTCTGGTCTGACAGCAGTCTGGGTGGCAAGAAACAGATTCGCTGTCTTGGATCGGATGCACTCTGTAAGTCCATATGCAGGTTTACAAAGCTAAGAAATATGAATAATCTATATTTTTGGTCCGACAGTTATTTCTATCTTGATGCTCATTGGATGTAAAACTTTCCCCTTTTATTTTAGCTGCTGATTAAAAACCTGAAGAATGAAATTGTGAAGAAAGTCCAGGTGCCGAGCTGCGAGGAAATCTTTTATGCCGGGACCGGCTCACTGCTGCTTCGCGATGCCGATAGCGTCACACTGTTCGACGTGCAGCAGAAACGCTCTCTGGCCACCGTCAAGATCGCCAAGGTCAAGTACGTGGTGTGGAGTTCTGACACCAGCCACGTGGCTCTGCTGGCCAAACATGGTGGGTTGATAAGATTCATATCTGCAGGACACTTATCATGAAGCAACCACATCTTTATCTCCTTTTAGTAAATGTGTTTAAGCTGCCATAATGGGTCTAACACAATTGTAGCTCACTTGAGGCACGAGGCCGATCTGGACCAACTAAAAAGAATTTCGGAAAGATAAAAGACACGATTATCATGAGGCTGATTAATTTTCTGTGGATTATCATAATCCTCTGACAAGTCACACAAACACAGCTGCTATGCAGCAAAGCAGACTTCTGTTTTGACATTCATAATGTGTGTTGTTTCAGCTTGTACTCAAAAGTTTAATAAAAGTGATTAATGTTGGCCGTAGATGCTTTGAAGTTGAATGAATTTATTGGTAAAACCAACTGGGAAAAATTCCAACTCTAAATCTTTTTCTTCTTTTTTTCCAGCTATTGTGATTTGCAACCGTAAGCTGGAGAGTCTGTGCAACATTCATGAGAACATCAGAGTGAAGAGTGGAGCCTGGGATGAGAGTGGAGTCTTCATCTACACCACCTCCAACCACATCAAATACGCCCTCATCTCTGGGTATGTGGTGCCTGCAAAAATACTGTTTATTTAACACAGGTGTCTGATTTGGGTGATACACTGCATGTCAGCTTTGAATCAGTTTTCCTGAATATGTCTGACTTTTATGTTCCCGTAGTGATCACGGCATCATCAGAACTCTGGACCTGCCCATCTATGTGACCCGTGTGAGAGGCAACAGCGTTTACTGCCTGGACAGGGAGTGCCGGCCTCGTGTCCTCACTATTGACCCCACAGAGTACCGCTTCAAACTGGCCCTGGTCAACCGCAAATATGATGAGGTGTGTCCTTAAGCATATGTTTGTCGTGGAAGCTGAGAAGCTGTCTCACAAAACAACATTTAGATTCTGATTGCTTTTTTTTTAATATCATCTCTCTTCCACCCAGGTGCTCCACATGGTGCGTAACGCCAAGCTGGTAGGCCAGTCCATCATTGCCTACCTGCAGAAGAAGGGCTACCCGGAGGTGGCACTGCACTTTGTCAAAGATGAGAAGACACGCTTTAGCCTGGCTCTGGAGTGCGGCAACATTGAGGTGAGTGAACAGGCATTTATAATGTAGTACTCGCGTCTGTTCACCTGGTGCAGAGGACTCTAAACAAAACTCTTCTCTGTACTTCCAGGTGGCACTGGAGGCTGCCAAAGCTCTGGATGAGCGCAGCTGCTGGGAGCGTCTGGGTGAGGCAGCACTGCTGCAGGGTCACCACCAGGTCGTGGAAATGTGCTACCAGAGGACCAAGAACTTTGACAAACTTACCTTCCTGTACCTCATCACTGGCAACCTGGCCAAGCTGCGCAAAATGATGAAGATTGGTGAGTGATGGCGACCGAATCTGTGGTAGTTTTTTTTTGTTTTCTTTCAGTATATCTAATGTGCATGCACTCTTTACATATAGCTGAGATCAGGAAGGACATGAGCGGTCATTACCAGGCAGCTCTCTACCTGGGAGATGTCAGTGAGAGGGTCCGCATCTTGAAGAACTGTGGACAGAGTGAGTTCACTTTTGACTGTTAAAAAAACCTGCATAATCCTGAGTACTTTACATACTTACTGTTTATTTAGCAGCCCAGAAAACAACAAGAAGTAAGCAAGTTTACCTGTTGTGTGTTTTCAGAGTCTCTGGCTTACCTGACTGCAGCCACACACGGGCTGGATGAAGAGGCTGAGGCACTGAAGGAAACCTTTGACCCTGAAAAGGAGACGGTGTGTTTATAAAAAAGGTTTTTTTTTTGTACCTGCAGGCAGTGAAACTGAATTATTTGTGTAATAATGTCAGGGTTGATCTTGTGCCTTGTAGGTGCCAGAGGTTGATCCCAATGCACAGCTGCTGCAGCCGCCTCCACCCATCAACCCCCTGGACACCAACTGGCCTCTGCTCACTGTATCAAAGGGCTTCTTTGAGGGAGCCATTTCAAAGGGTGGGTCAGCAGACTTTACATGTGACTTTGTCTAGATGAATGCGTAGATATTTTGACTTTGATAGTTGTGGCAGTTTGCTTGGACTGAGTGTGACCTGTCCTTCTGTTGTAGGGAAGACGGGTCAGATGGCTGCCGAGCTGGATATGGAAGCTACTGGAGGAGAGGGCTGGGGCGATGATGCTGAACTGCAACTGGATGAAGGTAAACTAATATTTTTTCATTATGCAGATTGCACCTAATTATCAATATCAATTAATATCGGTCTTATCCAATTGTTTTTTTTTTTCTTCAGATGGCTTCATGGATGCCCAGGAAGGATTAGGGGAGGAAGGAGTGGTGAAGGAGGAGGGAGGAGGCTGGGAGGTTGAGGAAGACCTGGACCTCCCACCAGAGCTGGTGAGAGGAGCAACATCATAACCAGTGTCACCATTAATAAAGCAAGGCTAACACATGTGTTTATAAGTCTCATCAAATATTTGAGGCACCAGTCTTCTCAGATCCTGCTCACCTCATCTCTTTTCTACAGTATAGTGATGTCGATTATTCACTTTACCGTCTTTCTTTGTTTCAACAGGATGTGCCGGTTGGTGCAGGGGGAGGAACAGAGGACGGCTTCTTTGTCCCACCCACCAAGGGCATGAGTCCTACCCAGATGTGGTGCAACAACTCACAGCTGCCTGTGGACCACATCCTGGCTGGCTCCTTTGAAACTGCCATGAGAGTATGCTCACAGTCTAATACTATAAGAACCCTCTGTTTATTTTATGTTTTTTTTTTTTTTTACTAGAGCCACTAATTGCATATATTTTTTTTCCTTCCTTCTGCAGCTGCTCCATGACCAGGTAGGAGTCGTGAACTTTGGCCCCTACAAGTCGTTGTTCATGCAGACGCTGTCCAGGGGCCACACCTGTTACCTGGGCCTGCCCTCCCTGCCATGCCTGCGTGGGCATCCTCAGAGGAACTGGAAGGTACTGCTCTTCTGTTCATTCACCAGCTGGTGCCCTGTGGAATATGAATGCATGTTTTCATGCTTTTGTAAAAAAACAAAAAACAATTTTTGTATTTTTAGGACTGCGGGGCGAAGCAGGGGCTGCCTGCTCTGGGTCTGCGCCTCTCTGATCTCATCACCCGCCTGCAGCAGTGCTACCAGCTGACCACAGCTGGGCGGTTTGAGGAAGCTGTGGAGCGCTTTAGAGCCATTCTGCTGTCCATTCCTCTGCTGGTGGTTGATAACAAGCAGGAGATTGCAGAGGTGAGGCTTGCATTCAGTTCGTTTAATCATTAAGTTGCCATCAAGCATCCCTATGCTTAAATTTTGATTCGTAATCATTTTCCAGGCTCAGCAGCTGATCACGATTTGCAGAGAGTACATAGTTGGTCTGACCATGGAAACTGAGAGGAAGAAGTTGCCTAAAGACACACTGGAACAGCAGAAGAGGCTGTGTGAGGTAAAGCCATCATGTGACCTCGACCATTGTCAGAACTGACCAGATGTTGCCTAAATGTGTCCACAAAATGATAATTATTCATCAGTTTTCTTAAATGTTGTGTTGTTGTTTGCAGATGGCTGCGTACTTCACCCACTGTAATCTCCAGCCAGTCCACATGGTACTGGTGTTGCGCACAGCTCTGAACCTCTTCTTCAAGCTGCGTAATTTCAAAACTGCTGCAGCCTTCGCACGACGCCTCCTCGAGCTCGGGCCAAAGCCAGAAGTCGCGCAGCAGGTTAGTTGTGTTTTTTGTCATTGCTGCATTTTCGTGACGTTACCCTGCAATGTATAAGTTCTTTAACTCATACCACACCATTAAATACGTTGTTGCTATGTAGACTCGCAAGATCTTGGCAGCCTGTGAGAAGAGCCTGACAGATGCCCACCAGCTGAACTACGACCCCCACAATCCATTTGACCTGTGCGCTGCCTCATTTGTTCCCCTCTACCGTGGGCGCCCTGTTGAAAAGTGCCCTCTGTCTGGAGCCTGCTATTGCCCCACTTACAAAGGCCAGATCTGCAGGGTCACACAGGTAGGCCGAGGCAACAACACACACACACACACACATTGAGACAATCTAATTCATTAATAATCTATAAGTGACAACATACACTTGGTTACACAATATTATCACTTCTGGTTTTGTCCAGCTAGATATCTAATATATTTAGATATACACATCTGACATTGTAGCCTAGTATACCACCACCTGTTCTGTGTCAACAATAAGAAACGGTGTCAATGTCACAAAGATAAAAGCAATATGTAAGAAAATTGATTAGTTATTATCTCATTTGTTTATTATTATTATTAACTTTTAATTTCACCTTGTGTTCCAGGTGACAGAGATTGGTAAGGATGTGATCGGTCTGCGTGTGAGTGCACTTCAGTTCCGCTAAAAAGACGAGAAGATTTATCTGCGAAACGCATCTTTCTCTGTAGAAATAAGAGTTATTGACACGAGATATGAAAGCAGAGGTGTGTTTGTGTAACCCGTGGATCTCTGTGTTACATTTACATTTGTTAAATCTTTCTGCTATCTTAACCCATTCACCACCTGTCCCGTGAAAAGCCTTTTCTTGTGAGCGACACAGTGCTCTGTGTCGTAGCAGAGCTTTAAAAAACTTTACTATTCTCTTGTTTCTGACTTGTATGACATGAGTAATTCAGAGCAGCACTGCTCTATGTATCTGGAGAAAAATCTAAATAAAAAAGGCCTGATTATGAACAGAAACTAAGTGTGTTTCAGTGGTGTTTTTGATGTGGAAAAGAGACAAATGTGGTAAATATGTAATGTAATGCATGGGTTATTTGAAGAGCACCACAAGGCAGACTCACAAAGGACGTAAGGTGACACTTGACTCATTCTGTGGTCGAGACTACATTGAAAAAAGGAAGTGGAATGTGTGGTAAGTTAGTTTATTCAGATTCAGAAAACTATTTGTCCCCAAGGGGCAATTTTAGGCACAAGTGGGCAGCTTAACGTGGAACATATAATACAAAATACAAAGTATGTACAAGTTACCATGCCATAAATATTATGGCTATCCTAAATGTCCATGGACAATGTAAACAGATTTATTACAACTGCTATCATGAGTTTTGTCTGACCGAAAGAATTAAAAACAGAATACTTCTACAACTGCAAGAATATTTAAATACCCAGAGGTGCCATTTTGACCGGGTCCGTCTTCTTTCTGGAGGGCGGAACTAAAGAGCGGAACCCGGATGTTTCCCCATGTCAACACTTCCTGTTGTGTTTTTTGCTTTTCAAACCAGGAAGATGGATTTGCGCTCGAACAAATGGATTATTAATTTCATTGTGTGTTTATTTTTCATGGGTAAGTTGTATTCTTACACTGCTGAATACATGACTACACATATTTCCTTGCGAGCGAAGTGTGTTTTGCTCTCAGGTTGTTATCCGGATGGAGTTCTTTGTGCTCGGAGCTAGCTGAATGCTAGGCTAGTTAGCGATAGCAAAAAGCTGCCCTGTTAAGTCTGTTACCCTCAATGCCGGTTCTTTACACAAGTTTTACAATGGAGTTCAAGATCGCGGCGATTCTCGGCTGAATTCCATCAGCTCGGAGTTGAGAAACAAGCCGATATTTCTTTTCTTTAATCATTTCTGTGGACTTTCTCTGAGTCAGTCTCACATTTAGGTCTGCCCTCCCTCGCAGGAGCAAACTCTGTATCAGCGTGACTGCTCGTGATTTCCCCGCTGCGGCCGCCTGGAGCTCAAAGGGATTAAATGCTAGAACGTCACACCAAATTACATACATTTCCTCGCAGTGTAACGTTAATTAGTTTGTTACCTGACATACCTGTGGTGCAAAACATACGCAAAATGATGGCGATATATATGAGGTTGTCCTTGTAAATTCGGCGAACAAATGATCCAGCTAAATATGATTTAGTATGAAGAAAATCCATTATCTGCTTCTGTGTGTTGGCCTTGGGAACAGCACAGTAAATTAAAGTGAACTAAGACAGACATCTACAGGTGTATTGAAGACTTTAACTTTCTTAGAATAGTGCCTCTTAGTTACACACCCTTTGTTGAGTCATAATTATTTATAACAGTTTAGGACAGAAAAGACTTATTAGGTGTGATCTGGTGTCTGTGACAACATGACACAGTTTCTACAAGTACTAAAAACACCCGTGCATGTAGGCTGCACTTCCTGCTGTATACCAGGACTTTATGTGGGCCATGTTATCGGTTCAAGGTCTCTTTTTGCTGATGACTGTTCTCAAGCATCTGGCTGCATGTTGTGGGTGATGTCATCCTGCATGTTGAGTGAATCTGTGATGGATCGGATGCTTATCTTCTTTGCACACTGCTGAATATTAGTTTAAATCCAAGGCATCAATTAGCATGTTATGTAGGATGATTTTTTTTTTTACTTATGAGTTAAAGAGGCCACTTTTCATTTGAGGGTTTGTGGGGATGACATCTGTAAAATAAGCTCTAACTTCACTTTGTTTTTTTTTTCTTGCAGGTGCCAGCTGTAGTTCAGTGGAAAAGAAGATTTATGTGCATCTCAATTACACAATCCCATGTGTGCGACTGCTAAATGCAACACATCAAATAGGCTGCCAGTGTGAGTAAAGTAACATGTTTGAAGTGTCCAAGATGAATAACAATGCCTCTGTGTATCCTTGGACTCTTTAGTCGTGGTTGGATGCTTCAGGCTGTTGATGTTTGAAATGCACTTGCAATAGCTTTGGGGGTTAGGAAAGGAATCTCCAAAGATGAAAGAGCACAGTGAAACAAGCCTTTCTGTAACAAATATCTGATTACCAAGCTGTTAGGATTACTTCATGCTGATGTCATTGAACTACAAAAGCCCCAGCAGCAGCAGCAGCAGCAGGTTTATCTGCGCTGCAGCAGAATTTCATCCTTCCCCACAAAAAAAAGAGAAAAAGGCCTGGTGGACACGCTGTTTCACACATGTTTAATTTCTTCTTTTTGGTTTCAGCCTCGTTGTCAGGTGATGTGGGTGTGCTTCATGTGCTTGAGTCAGAGGAGAACCTGGACTGGGTCCTGCGCTCCGGTCCCAATCCTCCTTATATGGTTATCCTGGAGTCCTGGCTCTTTAATAGGTACAATCAACATGTCTCTGTCTGTGAAGTGGAAATACTCACAGCAGTTTTTATTTAGTGTAAATCCCTCGTTGAGTCTCATACAAATGCTCACACAATAAATCTGCTTTTATTTTTTGACATTTATTACTTTAAAAAGTATATATAGTAACTTATTGTAGCTCGATTTCTTTAAGGTTGAGATTTTTGAGAATTTGACGCCAGCCTACCAGTTGTCAGTTACAAGACTGTGTTGTACAAGTCTTTACTCTCTAGCCCTCAGGAAAGAAACTTGAACTACTTTTCCAAAGAGTCTGACCCCTGTCTGACCTGTATGTTTTCCTGTATCATCTCCTGTGCCCCGTGCCGACTGTCTGCCCGTCAGGCCTGTCATGATAAAACTGAAGGAAAGCTCCAGGAGGGTGGCTGGCGTTGTTGTTGTGGCGCCAAGTACAAATCCAGCTGAAGGCTTCTCTCCACACACCAAATGCCCCAACGAGAACACAGGTGGGTGGGTTTGCATGACAAGACCTGCACCTCTGGTCTTTATGAGTTAAAGAAATAAATTGTAGTTTGATGAGGGCGTGACCACAAGCTGCAGTCGTGTCATGTTTTATGTTTGTATCTCTGAGTGGAGATGTTTTCATATATTTTCTGTACAGTTGATTTTGTGATGCCAGTTGATTTGCATATAATCTCTTCTATGCTTGATGAAATCTGTCGTGTTACTGCTGCTGATTTTCTTCTGCATTTCTCCCAGGTGTGTATTCAGAGAGCTATGATCCAGTCCTGGCTCACTGTAATGAGACGGTGTGGAACCCTCTGGGAAACGGCCTGTCCTACGAGGAGTTTGACTTCCCCATCTTTTCCCTGAAGGACGACAACGACACCCAGATCATACGACAGGTAAATCCCACCGTTTTTGTCCTAATCTCATTCAATATTCATGGTTTTAGTGCTTTTTTTGTGTATTCACCATGCAGTTGTAGTTTTTAGAACTTTATTTTTAGTTGCTGCAGTGTTGGTAGGTTTTACCAGCACAGGAGGAGTGGTTTTGTGGGGTGGTTTTAACGGCCCTAAAAACTGCAGGGTGCTGATTGGTTAATCTCACAGCAGCTCCCTTCTGTTTAAACTTGAGGTAAACAAAAGACAATGAGCTGCATTAAAAAAAAAACAGAACTGAAACCCAAAGGCTGCTGATAAGAATCACGCCACCTTGCGTCTGTCATAAGCTTCTTTCTTCTTGTCCCTGGGTTGAAGAGTGAAAATCCTTTACAAATAGTGCAGTCACAATAAAACTGGTCTCACTGGTGGTGAGATTAGGAATGATGCTAATGACACTGTGCCTTCTACACATAAGATGATCTTCACGTAGGGCATGTTTTGGCACGTTATGATGAAACGATGTGACAGAACCTACAAATTATTAGCCGCTTCTCCTCCCCTGTATGAAACAAAAACAGACAGATCATATTACACTGGTGTTAAATTCAAAGTGTGTGACTGTGGTTCAGTGCAAACTTTCAGTTATGTTTAGTCTCAGCTTTTAGTTTCACTGATGGTGGTAGATTACAGATTTGAAGTTCCCAGTCGATGATTTTGCCCTGTGAAGCACTCTTGAAACATTTTAATGTCTGGCGGCTGTGTTTATGTCACAGTTTATTGCTATGACATTAAAACATTTGTGGTTGAGCTCTTCCTTTGATAAGGGTTAGGATAGAGGAGGGAAACTGTTCTGTTTCAGCTTCTGTGGTACAAAGTGATAAAAGACGCAGCAGCTCTCAAGCCTGACTACGTGCCCCTGAGCAAGAGCGTCAGACCCAACCGTGTGTGTGTGTGTTCTGACATGTTCTAAGGATTTAAACTATTTAAGGTGCTATAAAATAATTGTGGTTTCTGTGTCTGGCGAATATATTTTGACTTGAACACTTTGCTCTGTTCTCAGTGCTACATGGAACATAACCGTGCTGCGAATGGCAGCAGCCCTCGGTACCCGCTGTGTGCCATGCAGCTGTACTCCCACATGTCCGCCGTCACTGACACGGCCACTTGCATGAGGAGGAATGATATAAACTTTAGCATCAGTCCAGGTATTTAGCAAAAATGACCAGCCAGTCTGTTTCAATTATGTGGCATTTCTGTGGCCTTTTTAAAGTAAAACGTTTCTCAGCAAATGTTTGTGCTGTGTCCCTCCTCAGAGATGGTATGTGACCCTCTGGGTGACTACAATGTTTGGGCCTCCACCAGGCCTCTGAACACCACCACCAAGGGCCACAAGATGTGGGAGAAGGTGGTCATAGCAGCAGCCAGGGTGAGTTTCTGACCGTCAATCCTCAGTCGGTAAAATGTGCTTGGTCCCATCATGCAACAAATAGCATCCTGTTGTTATACTGTTCATTGTCACATTGTGGTCTATGGAATGATTAAAAAAAAGTCGTGAATGGACCTGCTTACCTACATTGTGACGTCTGCTTAAGGCTTCTCCTCTGCTCCCCTGTCGTCTCTGCAGCTTGACAGCAGGTCTTTTTTCTTTGACATCGCTCCGGGCGCAGAGAGTGCAGCTTCAGGATTTATCACCCTGCTGGGAGCTGCACATGCTCTGCGTAACGCCACCCAGGAGGCCCCGCCGAACCGCACCATCTTATACACCTTCTTCCAAGGGGTCAGTTCTGTCTCCAATGTTTTCTTTCTACCGTCCCGTCACTCTTACTAATGCTGCTGTGCGTCTTTATTTCACCTTTAGGAAACGTTTGACTACATCGGCAGTTCGAGGTTGGTGTACGACATGGAGAATAATGAGTTTGTAGTGGATCTGGACAACGTTGACTCAGTGCTGGAAGTTGGACAGGTATGTATGCTGCTAAATTATCTTCTCACACATGCCTCCAGATTTTAAGGGAGTTTATTTTAGATATACTTAGCAAAGTTATGTAATGTGTTTAATATGTGAGCATGATTGTTGAATTTTCCTGTTCTAGGTTGGACGCCTTAACAACTCCAGGATCTGGCTTCACTCTGATCCTGTGTCTCGGAGGAACAGCAGTATCGATGATGAGGTTTGTGTGTCTGAAGTGAACGTTTATAACCAATATGGAAAGACATTCTTTCTAACATAGACAATATGTTAACTGTTGTCATGAAAGTTGATCCCACATAGACAGTGAAAAAGTTGTCAGTGTGCGCATTATCATTTATTTATTTATTTATTATTTGGGGTTTTTTACATTTTTTTTAGGTAAACAAGCTCGTAAACAACCTGAGATCAGCCTCTGCTGGTTCAGGTTTTTCAGTAGAGGAGCCCGGTGTCTCTCAGCCGCTCCCTCCATCGTCCTTCCAGCGCTTCCTGCGAGCTCGGCAGATCCCTGGTGTGGTTATCGAGGATCACCAGTCTGCATTCGCCAACAGGTGATTTTTTTTTTTTCTTAAACAAGATCCACACACTGTTACATCTGATGAATAATCAAAAGAATGTTTGTGGATTTGTTCTTTGTTTCATGTGTGCAGGTACTATGAGAGCATGTTTGATAACGCAGAATATCTGAACGTATCCTACCCACCGAACCTGACGCCAGAGGAGCAGCTGGAGTTTGTCACAGACACTGCTAAGGTAATTTAAAATTGTGTGTTTTTTTTGAAGACGAGCTGCGGTCTGTGACTTCGGCCACCATGCACGTACCTCTCTGGTGCACGCAGAGCAGGAAGAGAGTGACAACCAGCCAATACTCCGCGCAGGGTCCACCCGGAGGATTGGCTGATGTTTTTAGTGTTTTATAGCTTCCACAGATGATTCATATTCTTCATTTTAATGCGACACTGCCGAACTAATTGGTTGCTATCGGATTGTAAACATGTTGATGAAGATTCTCAGTCATCATACGTAGAGAAGATTGAAGCAAGGCGTCTGGACTTGTAGAGTTTTCTTGAAGACGTTTTGCTGCTCGTCCAAGCAGCTTCATGAGTTCTAACTGTTTGGTGGGGAAACATGGTTTATATGTGGTGGAGGACCTCAGTGGGTGGGTCTGGGTAAAACTTAAAAAACAATAGCACTAAATGTTTCCATACTTACCTGTGATGGTCTGGCTGCCTGGGCCAGGTGTGTCTAATGACTGGCTAACGACTATGAAACTGCCGGAGGGGGAAGTTACACTAATTTAACAGAAAGTGCATCAGAATGAAATCTCCTACTCTACCTTTAATAAACCTGAATGAAGACTTACTGCAGTGTAATTATTATATGAGCAGAATTGTTCTCTTTCAAAGGCGGTTTTTATTTCTGCAGGATCATTGTCAACATTTCATCTCTGTCACGAACATGTTGTTTAGCTGCAGCACTACAAAGGTTTTCTGCTTTTTTTTGTCTTCATACAACTTCTAGGCTTTGACTGAAGTTGCGACCATAGTGGCTCGAGCTCTGTACATACAGGCGGGAGGAGCAGACACCCAGCTGAGGAACATCAACGCAGACCCTCAGATAGTAAGACTCACCTCCTGTATACAATTCTCACTATTTGCACTTTTTGATTTTCATTTTTTTTGCATCATCTGTGCATCTGCAGAGCTGGGCAGAAGTGATTTTGTCTTACTCCTTTTCCAGGTGAGCCAAATGCTGTACGGCTTTCTTGTCCGGTCAAATAACTCCTGGTTCCAGCAGCTGGTGCCTGCAGACCTTGCAAGCCATCTGAGTAAGTCACTCTGTTTTGTGCTTGACTCATAGGAGAGCAGTGTTAAATGAATGCTATTGCTTCTCTGATGACAGTTGACCGTCTTATTACTGCTGCCTGTTGTAATGAAGGATTTAAATGAGCTCTGACTTAAGCTCCTCCTGCAGCAGTCCTGTCTTAAATAGACTTTGTAGCAGGAAGCGACATTGCTCTGCTCTGGTGGATCCTCAGCCAGCAGGGGGTGGTCGGGGTGGGCGAGTGGGTGTATTTCCAGCCACAATAACTCTTCTGTTTTCTTTCTCTCAGCTGACAGACCCACAAACTTCTATGTTGGTGTGACTCAGCAGCCCAGTGAACCGACCTCTCTGGTCCAGTACCTGCTGGCTAACCTGACTGGCAGCACTATGAACATCACTCAGGATGACTGCCAGAACCAGAGAGAGAACGAGAGCGACAAGGACAGCAAACATGTAAGACATAGTCAGAACATAGAAATGAACCCTCTCCATCCAGTACCTGCTTTTTGCCTGTAATGCAGTTTATTAACCTTCTCGCCTATGTGCCTCAGCTGTACAACTACAGGTGGGTCCAAGGAGCAGCACCTCCCAACAGCACGAATCGGCAGGGTTACTGCGTCCGCTCCACAGTTCATCTCTCCAAAGCGCTGTCCCCGGCCTTCGACCTGAGGGAGTACACCTCCAAAGATTATTCAACATGGACAGAATCCAGGTGGAAAACTATCAAAGGCCGCGTATTCCTGGTGGCCAGTCACGAACTGGAGGTGAGGACGATCACACGGATGTCAATGCTGAGCTCCACTGATGTCCTGATTGATTTCTGATCATCCACATACTGATTTTTTTAGGCAATTTTATGATTTATAGATGCAAGATAAAACTTAAAATCTTTTATAAAGAAACCAGATTTACATGATCCGAATACTGTTTGACCTCTGACTCAAATTTACGTTTGTGATTTCAGCACTTTTAGCTGCCAAACTGGCCTAATCTTACAAGTGGTTTCCATAACAACAGCAATAAAGGGGCTGTACCAACAAAAATAAAGCTGGTTAAATCTTGACAATGATGGATAACCTGTTTACAACAAGCTTCATGTCTGGGCATGTCCATCACGCCATGCTGAAGTCGACTGAAACCTCTCCCATCTCCATTTTAAGCCAATGCGTGCAGAATTTTTATGAGCTTATAGGATTTTGCAGCTTAGGCTGCTGCCTTTGGTTTCACACTGTTTATCTTATTGCTCCCATGATGTTAAAATTCTTCACACAGAGACCTTAAAGCTGCAGCGTTTCTGTACTAAAATAATGTATCATGAAGCAACAGAGTTTTTTACTGTCTCAGTTGCAGCTTTACAGCTTTGGTTTATGTCTGTCATGGCAGTTTGTAGCTCTAAAAGCCCACTGCACGCCACCAGCTGCACCAAACAAAGGCTATCCGAAGGTCGTAAAAAGCATTACATTATTTTTTTTACCTGAAAACCCCCAGTAGCTAATATATTCTTTCATTCTGCACACATTAATGTAACAATTTGCTCTTCAGCAAACATCCAGCAGTACATGTAAAACATTATTATTACTATATAATATATATAAAAATGTTCTATGTCTAATTAAGTCTTAAGTTATTTAAACAATTTGATGCAGTGAAATTATAAAATATTTATGACATTATGACAAAATATTGTGTATTTTGTTTTCTTCCAAAAAATCATCCATTTTATGACATAAATAGAATAAATATATAAAAAAACTTTATATCTATAGTTAGGTCTGACATTGTAGAAAAGAAATTAAAAAAAATGTAAAAAAAATAAAATAAATTTATATATGACATTGCCATAGCACCTTTAAAAGAGGTACACGTTTGGGCCCTAGTAGTACGAACGTAGCCAAAATTGAAGGGTGCCCTGAGGGTTAATGTAACAAGTCTGATTTTGGAGACACCAATTATTGCTCTTCGGCAAACATTCAGCAGTATTTTTAATTCATCCATTTATTTTTTGCCAGCGTGTGGTCACATAAGATGGCATTTTCTTGAAACGTGAAGACAGAATTTGCAATTTGGATCATTCACATAGTGACTGAATTTTGGGGGAAGATTTTTCCTTGGGTTTTAAAAGGGCCTTTGTGCCGCCTTTAGTGCTCAGGGCAGAATTACTACAGGACAGGAAAGGGACATCAGAGAAGACGGTATGTGTGGACAACCATCAAATCGAGGAGAAAGGAGGAGGAATTATGGTGATTGGGTTTTTCCCAACAATGAATGCTTTTTAATGTTTTTCCTGGTAGTTTTGATGGGGTTAATTGTGCCGTATTAGCTTCAGTTAAACTTTAACTCTGCTGTTTTAACATCTTATAAAAGAAATGATTTTGTTTTGTTAATATTCCAATGTTTAAGTAATCTCTTCTCTTCTGCCAGATGCTGACGCTCGGCGTGGGTGTCGGCGTGCTGCTGACGTCCCTCCTTCTCACTTACATCATCAGCTCAAAGGCCGACATCCTCTTCAGCTCGGGGAGGGAACCCACCAACGCCACCTACTGATCCACACAGAAGCATCTCAGGCCCACGACCACTACTACTACTACTATTACTACTACTACTACGACGACAACTATAACAGCTACTACTCCTTCTGTCCCAGTTTCCTTTTAAACACACCGTGAGTAGGTACACAGACAGGTTAGATTCAGCAGCAGCAGCGGGCTTTTCTTTTAGACGACGACTCCGTGTTGATGGACTCACTCAGGTGAGACGTGACACGAGGACTGGACTGGACTGGATTGGCCTGGATGGATCTGGACTCATCAGGGTCAGAAGACACTGGTCAGGCACCAGCGGGGCCCTGTCAGTGGAAAAAAAAAAGATGTTTATATTTCTTTTGTTTTCCCTTTTTATTGTCAACAAATGTTTTGTTTACTGTGTCGGGGGGGGGGGGGGGGGGGGGGGGGGCACTAAACATCGAGCATTGAGTGTGTGACTTTGAATATATAAATGTGAATGAGTGTGTGAGCAGATGATTGTGTGT
Organism: Parambassis ranga; assembly: GCF_900634625.1. Classification (NCBI taxonomy): domain Eukaryota; kingdom Metazoa; phylum Chordata; class Actinopteri; family Ambassidae; genus Parambassis; species Parambassis ranga. Next base: position 2,104,570 of record NC_041037.1, on the reverse strand, counting down.
GTGTGTGTGTGTGTGTGAGGATTGCGATGGTATGTGCAATACTGTAGCTGTCTTCTCTGTCGGTGTAGTTAACTTATCGATCAGTTCTAATGATAAGAAACCACTTTCTGAGTCAGTGAACAAGTAGAAACTTAAGATTTTTTTGCAACATCTGGGAATGTGCAGTGAAGTATTTTGATAATTTCTTGATGCTGGGATGTTATCAGATTATTGTCCCAGTACACACACATAAACCACTGCGATTTCACATATTGTGATATTTGAGTGGAGATAAAAAAAGAGTCTGGCATGGCTGACGAATTTTATTTCTTATCAATCAGCTGCCAAAACCTTTACAACCAGTCAGAATTTTTTCGATGGTACCTTGGCTGTGCACTCCTCTTTTTTTTTTTTTGTTCTTTAATGACACAAGGTTTTAATTCTTTTGTCGGGTGTATGTTTAAATGGCTGGAATCAAAGAGGATGCCTTGATGAAGAAATAAACATTGCTTCTTTTCCAATGTGTTTTCTCTCACTGTGGTTTGAAAAAAATGTGTTTGAAATGACAGACAAAAGAAATCAGCAGTCTATAAACACAAATCACAACAGATTACCGTTTAATTAGCAGCGTTCACGTGAGGGTGACATCATCCTTTTTCTGGAGAATCAGTGTGTGAAAACTGGGACTGCCCCTGGTTTAATAAATGATCAAAGTAAATTATTGATGAAGGCTGTCATGAGTAATATGTGTTGAAAAACAAAGCCATTTCTGTGTCGTTGAGTTGTGTCCACTCGAGCTGAGTGCTCATCGGTGTTCCTTTGGGTGCATGAATAGCTGCTCTCAAACCAGAAACAATGTCTTCAGTCATGACTGTAGCGCTGAGTCTTAACCTTTAAACAACACTTGAGATGAAGCTGTCACCCTGCAGAACTTCATCTCATGCAGTCAGTGGATGAAAAAAAGGGCTAAAGGAGAAGAAGAAACCCAGAAACCAGCTTCTTCTGGGGGTATTTTTAATCTAAGAAGTAAAATAAAAACAGCAAATATATTCCTTTAGTGGAAAAAAGACAAAAGAGGAGCAGTGGTAGAAATGCAGACAATTTTAAAGTGAATAATGCACAAATTAAATTATTGTCAGTTTAAGTGAAATTGTTCTGACTTTAGAGCAGGACTTCAAACAGGTAGGTTTACACATATAAAACAATCAATTACAAACGTTTAATGTATGAATTTGAATGGATGTTTGTTCAATATATACAGTATATTGATTAATGTATAGTTAAATAACAATCACAACAGATTTATTTACGGAGTTAGAGATATAAAAAAAAGCTGATTCATAGACCACATCTTCTAATATTATTGTCCAGTCATACTTACATTGGGTGATCAATATTATTTATATGCAAATATTATATATTCATACTCATTCATAAAGAGAATGGACAGGTTTAGGTGAATTTATTTATTTTTAAAACAAAATTCATCCACTTCCAACAACAGCATCATTAAAAAATCTGTTTCCATACTTGATAAAGTGTCAGGTTTGCTGTGTGAACATGGCCTCATGCTGCTGGTCTGGTCTTCACAGCTCCATAAGGGCTTTAGGGCCCCCAAGAGCACCAAAAGTCCATGATAAAATATATATTTTATATTTAAAAAAATAACATTGATTAATACAAACGAGATGGTATGGGTGATGGTACAGTGCAGCCTATAGGATGATGAAGCATCTGATGCTGAGGTGGTGGGATGAAATACTGCTTAGGGCCCCATAAAGGCTTGGGCCGGCCCTGCTCAGGCGCAGCTCTTCTGTTCTAAGAGCTCTGCGCTCATTTTGGGCCGTTCTAACTGCCACACAGTCCTCTTTTCAGGGAGTGCTCTCACAGAGGAACATCACAGTGTGGTAATAAACGTGTTGTGGCTGAACCACAGCGCTTCACAGGCCTCGTCCCCACCACCACCACCACCAGGGGGGAAACCAGAGGAGGGGCCAGACTGGAGCGGAGGCGGGGCGCACGCTGCTACGGCGGAGTGGAAAGAAAGTGGAAAGTGAGAAAATACCTGAATGGACAATCTGGAATAAGTAAGTAGTATTTTTTTGTGTGGAAATGTGTAGAAATGTCGCTGGTGCCGGTGGCTGTTTGGGTGCGTGTGTCGCTGCGGAGGGTGAGGAGGGGGGAGGATTTAGGGCGCCGGAGATCTCCAGTTTCCCCAAACAATAGTCGAGAGAGGACGCGATGGTCGCCTCTCTCTCTTTTTTTTTTGAAACCGCAGGGAAGTTTAGGACCCTCCACGGCCCTATTGTTGTTCTCACGGAGGCCACGTAGCTCCGTGGACCGTGTTTAAACGTGGGAGGAACACGGATGAACGTAAAGATAGAAAGGAGACGGAGAGAGATGCGCCTGGAAGGAAGGAAGGAGTGAGCGCGTCCCGTTTGATTGTAGGCCGAAGGTTTTGAATTTTCTCCTTGCTGCAGGACTGCTGGGAATTTGAGTGCGTCCATTCATTTACTGTACGGAACCTGAACGGGGTTGGGGGTGTGGGGGAGAAAGGGACCTGGCTTTGGGATAATTTGGCATCAGGACGCGCCCGGTGGGGCCTGGGAGTCTCCCATTGTCCTGCTTTTCTCACAGCACCCTCCTTTTTTTCCTCATTTTGTAGGTCGCCCTCCTCACAGTAAGTAAGCTGGCCTTCTTCTAGCCTTTTGTGCATGTGGGATATATATCGGTGAATTATTGATGCAGCTTGACTCCTGATCCGGGCAGCAGAGCGCAGCGTTTACATGCGTCCACACAGCTTTCAGGAGGCTGAAATTCAAACTGAAACAGGATGACGCTGCTGCAGCAGGAACAGGCCCGGATCACCTCAGCCTCAGCGAGCCGTTCAGACACTTTCTGGGGTTACAGCAAGTTCTGGATTTATTACTGTGAGTGCAGCTTTTTGGGTGCCACAGTAAATGACTGTAAAGTGGGAGCAGGAATAGAACTGCTCAGTGTAAATGTGCTGGAACAGACAGCAGAATCACAGCACTGTAAATGAGTCAGTGACACACATGCATGTAGTGTTGAGACTGATTTATGATCAAGAGATACAAACTGACCAGAATCCAAGATGGCTTCTAATTTGTTTTGTCCAAAGAGCAGCCTTCAATCCAATGATCAATGTTCTAAAACTAATCATAAATGGATAAACATGGATAAATAATCCACTCGGTTTGTTTTTAAGCTTTAAATTCTCAATCCAACCAAATGACAGGAAACAGAATTTCACCTCTGACCTCGGCGTGCTCTCTGATGTGGTTTATTTATCTTTGAAAGTGTCTGACTTAAGAACGTAGGATCAAAAATGTTTTGTCAGCTGCTCGGCCTGTAAAGAAGTCCTTCCAGTCAATCTCATATTTCACATAAAAACAAAAAAATGTTAAAGCCCAATTTCATGTCTTTAATCAGCTTGTTTTGACCAAATGTTTAATTTACAGCTCTAAAGCAGTAAAAATGAGATGAAGATTACTTTATTGATCCCTGATGGGAAGTTAGGTTTTTAAAGCATACACATACACAAGCTTGACTTAATTAAAAAACATCCACCAAATTAAAGGTACTGGCATTATATTTGAGATCAATAGTGCCCATGTGGGCTGTTTTCACTGTTGCATGGCAGAAAATAGTTCCCTATAAAAAAACGTGTCTGTTGATCATTGGAAATGATTTAAATGTTGAAGTTTACGGTCATAAATTTATGTTGGGGTGAAAATAGAAATCAATATATTGACTCCAATTCCCCAGAATTAGACCCCGAGCACCGAGTGGTCCGAAGGCCCTATCTGACTTTTTTAAAAAACCAAACCAAAGTAAAAAACCATAATAATCAATAACAAATCTCAGAGCTGCCTGTGGCTTCGAGATGGAACCACATCTATCTGAGCTCACCGAGCTGCTTCCTGTCTCTGCACACATTGTTTAGATATGAGGACAAATGTAAGCAGAGCTCTCATCAGAATCAGAAGACAGGCCTGGACACACACACACACACACACACACACACACCTGCTCTGACCATGTGTGACAGTAGCAGTTGTCCTGTTTATCGCAGTTTTTTACTGATGTTGTCGCAGCCGACCGTGGGTGGTGGTCAGCACTGTCTGTCTGTGTGTGTGTGTGTGTGGCCCTGTTACACTGATGAGCCTCTTCCCCTGCTGCTGGAGCCTGGGTGTGTGTGCACGCTTATTTTCACAGTTGGTTTCATCAGGCCTCAAATGGCTGCTGCAGTGGAGCTGGTCAGTGCAGAGATGTCCTGGCTTGCTTTTCCACCCTGACAGCTGCTGTCCTGCTGCCAGCGGCTCAGAGTGTTTGATGACAGCTTGATTTCTTTCTTTTTTGCCTTTGGATCTGCATGTATTAAGTCATATGACTCAAGCTGGCTGTTGGCAGCAAAGAGAGAATTAATGATTTGATTTGATTGACTGATAGAAGTGTAAATGATTTAGGGCCCAGAGGCCATGTTGTCTGTAATATTTGATGACACAGTTATAAGTTTACATTCTTTGCTTAAAGATATTTTGGAGTTTCAAGGCAGAATTTTGACAGTGTGTCATTATAGAGTTGGCACTAAACACTGTGTCCCTGACAGTGACTCTGAATGACTCAGATTCCTGGTCTGATGATGATGATGATGATGATGATGATGTACCATGTTATTGCTATTGATGTCATCTTTTTTTTATGACAGTTTAACCAGACTCATTAAGTCCAACACAGAACATTGCATTGCAGGAACTATTAGGCAGGAAGAGGAACTTTTTAGGATCCACCAGACTCACAAGCAGACTTAAAAAATAAGTCTTTTCAGATTTTGTCAGTTAAGCACCAAGGTCTGAAAGAGGCCCATTATGAGAAGTTTAAGAAGTAGAAACTGTGTTTATGTGTTACTCATCTCCAGGAACTATGGGGCCATTTCATATCCCTACTCCCATGTACGATGGGGACAGTTTTTGAAGAGGAAAAAGGACTAATCTGGAGGTGTTGCTGGGCAGGCCTGGAAAAACTCTGGGGTGGTGCTGTGGACTGGAACTGTGATTAGTTCAACTCAAAAACTAGCTGAGTTAAAGGTAGTCTGGTCTGTTTGTTCTTGCAGTGGAGAAACAACGTTTGCCATCCGTTGGTCATCATCAAAGGATGAGGAATTTTCAATTGAATAACATGAAGTTTAATTTGGTTGTTAGCTTGCTTCTCCTCCATGTTGAGAGGATTCAGTCGAGGTGGTTCGGGCATTTTGGTTAGGATGCCTCTTTGGTGAGATGTTCCAGGTATGTTCAACTGGAAAGAGGCTTCTGAGTAGATGCAGGATTTCTTGGAGAGTTTATATCTCTCAACTGGTCTAGGAATGCCTTGGTATCATCCTGAAGGAGCTGGAGGAGGTAGCTATGGGAGAGGGAGGTCTGGGTTTTGCTTCTCAGGGTGCTGTCTCAGTGATAAGCAGAAGATCCCGTGGACGGTGACCTACTATGCATGTGTGGAAGGTATAGAATATAGTCTAATCTTTAAGCACCGTTACATGCTTGTGGTGTCTGTAGCTGAGTGGTTGTCTGTTGTTTTGCTGTATATTCAGGATCCTCAGAGGATAAACCCCGGTGTTTAAGTGACCAATGGATGTCTAAAATTTCTCTTGAGCAGTTTGTCACTCAAAGATAACCTGAAGCCTAATTGAAAATGAACCTGAATATTCATGGTCCCCAGAGGATTACCCCCTTTTGTTTATGCTAAGCTTCTATGCTAACATCAGGGCAAAATCTCTAATTATACACAGAAAACCTATACTACCCTAAAATTGAGGGTATTTTCATGCTCGTCTGAAGAAAATCCATTCCCTCAGTTTTTAACATTGTGTCCAGTCATTTTGTGGAAGTCATGTCACGTCTGGCTTAATTGTATTTTTATAGCCTGATGCTTTAGAGGAAGCTCTTATCTTTGGTCTCGGTTGATGATGCATATTAAATGACTCTGCTCTGCCTTTGGGCTGAGCCATCAAGCAGCCCGACATCGTGACTGTCTAACGTCAGACCTTACACAGACCACTGCACAGGTCTGAGCGAACGCTGAGGATCTTTTTATTTTTAGAAAACGAAGAACAGAAAGAGTTCTGTGCTGAGAAACATAACTGAAAAGTCACACCACTGTGTGGTTAACAATGGCTGCTCGGAGACAATAGGTGAGGCGGAAGAAAAGAAATGAAGCTTTGTTTTGAAGAAACTGATAGAGAACCAGGTGGCAGATTTTTTTTTTTTTTTCAGAACAGACTGCAGAACTCGCTCCTGTTCACTCATGCACTTTTTCCAACTGTATTGTAAATTTGGTGCCGAAGAGAAGAGTCTTGGTGAAGTTCATGAACTAGGCCATAGGACAGTGGGATGAATAGGAAACCTTATCCATCTCACCGCCGGACCACACCTTTGTAGATCAAGTGTTGTGTCATATTCTCAGTAATAGGCCGACACACAAACAGGCAGTGCGGCGAATGTCAAAGTATAAGGGTCAAGGAGAAGCTTTTTTCCCCCTCCTTACTTATATAGGTCAAGATCTATATGAATGCAGCCGTTATCCGACCCTTAACAACTAAAACTTATCAGAGAATATACAAATGAATCCTTCATACATAGTTGGTTGTAAGGATTAGAGTGTCTTTTGTTTGCTTGTGTTAACCTAGTGGGAGCCTGTGTTTGCTCCACTCGCTTCACTTTCTGTAGCATGTGTGTCTCATTATGTGTGTGTCGGGTTAAGTGTCAGTGCTCTGACGTCATGTGGATGTTGAACAGTTGTTATTCTTCTTTAAGGTCAATGATAAATGATGACACAGGAAGAGAGGAGTCCTTTACTAAAGTGGGAACAATTATTTTTCACAGTCATTGTGATATTTACCTACCAGGAAGTAAAGAGTCTTACAACCTGGCATCAGTGTGGTCATAATGAAGCTGACAGACTTGGCATACAGGAGTAAGACAAACGAGTGTGGCATCGATAATGTCTGTACTGAGGAGTTTGGTTGTGTCAGTGGTCACTGTTTGCCTGTTTGCCTCTTTGGCGAGATGTTCTGGGATCCAGGACTTACTGGAAGGTTTATACCGCTCAGTTGGCCTGGGAACGTCTTGGTGTTCTCCCACAGGAGCTGGAGCATGTAGCTGGTTCCTGTGAACAGAAAGTATAATGTAAAAAACGACCACATGGTATGTGTATCTGGTTTTTACTGTATTTTCAGGGTCTTCAGAGGATGAACCCCTTGGTTGCTTGGTTGACCCCTTGAGCAGTCTGTCCCCCTCCCTCATGCACGCAAACCCACAAGTGTGAATAATAAGTGTGGATGTTCATAGTCCCCAGAGGAGTGCCCCTTTTGTTTTTGCTAAGTTTCTACGCTAACATCAGGGCAAAGTTTTGTTTTAACAGGCTCTCCAGGAGAAATCCCTTTACCTCACAGTTGTTAAGTGTGATTCCAGTGATTTGGTTCATCCTCTGGTGTCGCCCCTCTATGAACCTTTCTGTTATCTCTGCAGTGTTTGTTATGTTTGCACCTTTGGAGGTCGCTAGCAGGGATTTTGACTTCTATTCCTGGAGCTGTAATTGCTCTCTGAGGCTTTTAGCTGCATGTGGGCGCTCTGTGTCGTCATGTAGACGTGTGCATGTCTCCGTCTGTCTCAGACCTGACTGATAGACACATAAATGTCATCATGAAAATGAACATATGTAAACACATATTCGATTTTCACAGATGTTTAAAGGTTAATAAGGCATTGCTTCATCTATGAAATACAGACCGTACTGCTGTAATTGTGTAATTGTTATTTATATGAGGAGGCAGGATGAGCATTAAGTCCAGTGAGGATTTCTGATTGTTGTTTTGGCCGCGTTTTTCTGTCTGTGAGGGCGAGTTCCAGCTAAACCTCCGCAGACATCAGATTAAAACCCTGTTTACATTTAGTCTAAAAATATCAGGTTCGTCTGGGAAATCTTTGCGTCTTCTTCTCACCATTTTCTGTTTAAATCTGATCCTCCATGTGAATCATCACTAAGGTGTTTTAAAGCAGCGGAGGAATCTTTACTTTCTTGTGCTCACATGAAACATGACATCTTTTTATGGCTTGAAAACATAATTCTGCTCTTAAAGCCAGCGATGATGCACCAGGAAGAGGCTGTTAGTCATTTGAGTTTTGTGGTTTGGAACAAGTATGCTGTTGAGGTTTTGCACATGGCTGCAAGGCTCCACAGTCGTCTCCGATCTGGGAGAAGTTAGTGGATTTCGGTCCCTGATTAGGAGCACTTTGTCTTAAGAAGAAAATATGAATGAAAGGAGTCTTATGATGTGGAAAATGCCAGAGAGTTGTACAGTATTTGCCTTGAAGGGAGGTGGAATTTGATTGTTGAACACAATTGTTCTGTTAAATTAAGACTGTGTGTGGCAGTGACGGCAGCCGACATCCTTCCTCCATTCACCGCAATCAATGGGCCAATCAATGCCAGTGAGCCACACCCTCCCTTTATCAATTTAACCAGCATAGGACAGTCCAACATCCGTCATGCCAACACTTTTATTTTGATTTCGCCCCTGTGCGGAGAACAGTGTGGCAGAGGGCGGCGTGAGGTCAGGTTTCCATGGCAACTGTCAGCCTCCAATCCCCCCCCTGTCCAGCTGAACACCCTCTTTCATCGCCATGGCAGCAGAGAGGCCCTCGTTTCCCGGGGGACGAGGGGCGTGAGGGAGGGAATGTGAGATGACGAGAAGGGAGGGAGAGGGCAAACAAGTTTTGTGAAAACACAGTAATCCAATATGGCCGCCATTGTGCTGCAGCTAACTGCTGCTAAAAAAGCTCAGTTCTTGGAAGAGGAGGTACAGTGGTGTGATGATTAACCTCCGCGGCTGATTTAAGAGCTCACAGTGAAACTAGAGCTGCAGTTCAGTTCAGGGTTAATGTGTGTGTTACAGGCTCGGTATTTTGTGCCATATTTGTATAATTAGACTCAGTTGTGTTTGCGTGGATGTTTTCCTAAAGTGCACGACTTCTATATCTGAGCATTCAGACCTTTTTTTTTTTTTAAAAAAAAGAAAAAATTCTCACTTTTATATTGACACGTCTGTTATTTCACTTTTATGGTGCTATAAATTTCATGTGTGCATTTTTGGCTGTTGCTGAAAATGAACTTGAGTTAGAACCATAACTTAATACCAGAACAAACATGTTGAAGATTAGTGAAACTTTGGCATAGATCTTGAGCCTTTAGTTAAACAGTTACATTCCTTGGAAAGCACTTTAAATGCGCTGTTGAATGCCTGTCTGAAGGCCAGATGATGTTTATCTTGGAAAATGCACCAAGGCCATACTGCGTAATGTAAAAAGGAACTTTGGCTGTGTTCAGAACAGACTCTGTGGCCCCCATGTTGTATCCATCTAGATGTTCTGGTGTGATAAAAGTTGGAAGCATGGGAGCAGGAAGTTCAGGCAGGAAAAATGAAAAGATACCAGCCCTGCGGTGTATTTTTAGTGCCCTATTATACATTCAGTCGGGGAAGCCTCCACAAACCGGTCAGTGTATCAACCACCTCTCTGTCCTTCTTTTTCAGATCCAAACTACCTCCTGCTGTAACTCTCCTAGCCATCATCCTCTCCCGCCCCTCTTCCTTCTCTCCTCCTCCTCCTCCAGTCTGTAGCCTCCACCTCCTCCCTGCTTTCCCGCTTCCCCTTCTCCTGCTCCCTCTTCATCGGCCTCCAAGATAGATTCCCTCAGGAGTAAGGTTGACCTGCTCAAGCTGCCCCTGGCTCTCTCCACCAAGTCCATCTCTGAGCGCAAGAGCCAGCTGGGAGGAGTCGGCGACAGGCGCGACACGGCGGGAGGAGGAGGAGGCGGGGCTCGTAAAGCCCGCTCACCGCCGACCCGAGACATGGACAACGAGTCGCAGTACTCGGGCTACTCATACAAGTCCTCCCACTCCAGGAGCTCCCGCAAGCACAGGTGGGGTTTACTAAATCCAAATCATGTAACATCTTCAGAATCATCAGTAAAGAACATCCATTAACACAGAACATCTATGCGTGTGTTTGCGTTCAGGGACCGGAGGGACCGTCACAGATCCAAGAGCCGAGACAGCAGCAGCCGCGGAGACAAATCAGTCACCATACAGACACCCGGAGAGCCGCTTCTTGATGCAGAGTCGACCCGCGGAGATGAAAGGGTCAGCCATATTGGATTTTGTTTGAGCCAAAGACGGCATATGTTGATGCCCACACAGTGTAGCTCCCCTGTCAACGTTCAGAATTATGCCGGAAAGGGAAATGATTTCAAACTTTGACTCACACTACACCCTCTGCTCAACATGGGGTGCACACCTTTCAGTGTCCGTTTACTTTTGGGCACATAGCGCATCTGTCAGTCCAGTCCTCTCTCACTCTGTCAGTCAGCGGGAAACAGCAGGTGGTGATGTGTTTATGACACTTGAGTCTTTAAATACCAGAGACGAATTAAGTGTCTGTTTTCTTTGAGGACCCAGAGGAGACATATTTGTTCTTCATTAAGTGAAGTCTTTAAATAGTAAAGAGGCATTAAGCCGCCTTAAGTGAAGATGTTGATTCTTTTCATAACACACTGAGGGCGTTGGAATGAGTCCGCATGATTCTCTGTGTCTTTATTACAGAAAATGAACATTAAACTAATACATTGCATCTTCAGCTCAGGTTTTATTGTCTCTTCTTTTGTACAGGATGATAACTGGGGAGAGACCACCACTGTCGTCACCGGCACCTCTGAGCACAGCATCTCAAACGAGGACCTGACCCGCGTCACCAAAGATTTGGAGGAGTCGAGCCCGCTTGAGTGCAAACGGTTTATTGGCCCCGCACTGGGAGGCTGCCTGAGCTTCTTCGCTCTGGTCACGCCGTTAGCGTTCCTCATCCTCCCGCAGGTCCTGTGGCGTGACGCCCTCGACCCCTGCGGCACACCCTGCGAGGGCCTCTACGTCTCCCTGGCCTTTAAGCTCCTGGTCCTGCTCATCTCCTCCTGGGCGCTGTTCCTCCGCCCTCCCCGCGCCACCCTCCCACGCTTCTTTGTCTTCCGGTGCCTTCTGATGGTGCTGGTGTTCTTGTTTGTGGCGTCGTACTGGTTGTTCTACGGTGTGCGGGTGCTGGAGCCCCGGGAGAAGGACTACAGGGGGATTGTGGAGTACGCTGCCTCGCTGGTGGACGCCTTGCTCTTCATCCAGTACCTGGCTCTGGTGCTGCTGGAGGTCCGACACCTGCAGCCAGCTTTTTGCCTCAAAGTGGTCCGGAGCACGGACGGAGCCAGCAGGTTCTACAACGTGGGTCACCTCAGGTTTGTGAGGCTTAAACTCTTTGTTAATGTCAGACTTGATGTGTGTATGATCCGATGACCTGTACTTACTGACACTCTGTGTTTTAGTATCCAGCGGGCCGCCGTCTGGGTGTTGGACCGTTATTACAGCGACTTCTCCGTTTACAACCCTGCACTGCTCAACCTGCCCAAATCCATCCTGTCCAAGAAGATGACCGGCTTCAAGGTTTACTCTCTGGACGGTAAATACAGCTGCAGCACAGCTCTGACGCCTGTTATTAATCCTTAACTTCGTCAGTCTACATCAGAGACGTGTTCTGCTCTGCCTGATATTCCGTCTAATTACTCCTCCTTTTTTTCTTAGAAAACCCCACCAATAACTCCACAGGCCAGTCCCGAGCCATGATAGCAGCTGCTGCCAGGAGGAGGGACAACTCCCACAACGAGTATTACTACGAGGAGGCCGAGATGGACCGCAGGGTCCGTAAACGCAAGGCCAGGTGAGATGCAGTACACATATGTATTAGGCTACCTTGTTCCTGTTGGTTGACCCAAAGCATGATTAACAGGGGGGCCCCCAGTCTCCATCTTTCTGTGTCTAGTGGTTAAGAATATTGAGCCACAGTGCTAAAACCTGCATCCAATAAACACAGATGGGGCATTTTTCTAAGCTGTGAATCTGATAGGAAGGAATGATTATTTCCTGGTTTCATCCTCCTGCTGGTTACTGTGGATGCTGTAGGTCCCTGGTGCTGGGGCGGAGGCACCAGGCTCATAAAACCTGTATAAACATATACAAATACACACACTAATATGTATAAATGAATACCAGTTCACTAAAAAAACTGCTGCTTGAAGATGTATTCTGTTATTCATCCAGGTTGGTTGTGGCGGTGGAAGAGGCCTTCACACATATCAAGCGTCTCCATGAGGACGAGGTGGCCTCGTCTCCCAAACACCCCAGAGAGGTGATGGATCCTCGGGAGGCGGCTCAGGCCATCTTCGCCCCGATGGCCCGGGCCATGCAGAAATACCTGAGGACCACACGGCAGCAGGCCTTCCACAGCATGGAGAGCATCCTCACACACCTGCAGTTCTGCATCACACACAACATGACGCCCAAGGTGAGTCGGCTTTGGACCACAAACGTGTCAAAAAGTGTTTCGTGGATGATTAACCCCCCCCTCCTTCCCCCTCCCTGCCTGCCAGGCTTTCCTGGAGCGTTACCTCTCCCCGGGTCCCACCATGCAGTACCAGCAGCAGAACGGCAGAGGGCGCCAGTGGACTCTGGTGAGCGAGGAACCGGTGACCTCAGCCCTGCGCCAGGGTCTGGTCTTCTCCCTGCGCCGCCTGGACTTCTCCCTGGTTGTCACGGTAACGCAGCTCCCCTTCCTGCGGCTCGGAGAGGAGTTCATCGACCCGAAGAGCCACAAGTTCGTCATGAGGCTGCAGTCGGAGACGTCGGTGTGAAGACGTCCTGTAAAACCTCTTGTCCCCCCCCCCCCCCCGCCTCACTGCTGTTCCCTCCTGGATGTGGCGGGACACGTGGTCCGTTCTCATCCAATCGTTTTGTGATCACCACAGATGCTCTGATGTCAAACAGCTCAACGATTGTTCAAACCCTGGAAACAAACAGATGCCTTGACCCTTTTCTCGTCTCAGTGTTGCCTTCATGGCGCACTGTAAAAAAAAAATCTTTTTTTAAAGGGGACTTTTTGCCTCATCTTCTGCTGTAACCACTGGACTACTTTACTGTGCTGACTCAACACATGAGCACCAGAGGAGGAGGATTACATCACAGTTGTCACTTCCTCTTTCAGACCACCTGGAGTTCAGCTCCGGCTGCTGGCCTTCCACTGCCTTTTGTCTCAGAGTTTTTTTTATATATATTAGAGGGCGTGACTGTTTTGTAACTTACAGAATGTAGCATTATGTGCAGCCAGTTAACATCATGCTTTTATTTTTGGCTTTTCTGAAGGCCAACATGTCTTTTTAAATGTGACTGTTCAGAAAAAAAATGGAGGTACATTCCTGTTGCTACTCCAGACTCTGTATGTTATGGATTGTCTGAACGATTATGCAGCTTTTCTTTCATTCTCCACAGGCAGTTTTTAGTACTAAAGTCACAATTGTAGCATTTTCACCTGGTATTAACACACAGTTTGGATAAAGAGGATCTTTTTGTCAACAAATCCACTAAAACAGACTTTTTAGAGACCAGAACTGTCACACTAAGCAGCTCATAGATGAGTTGGTGGCTTTTATTTAGACCCAGATGTTTACATCTTAAAGCTACAATGCAAAATGTGTGCCCCCCCCCCCCCCCCCTTGTGGCTGGGAGAGTAATTACACAAATCCTGTTGTCACCCACAGTAACTTATATTTACTTTTCTAAAATAATAAATTACTGGACACGTTGGACATTTTTAGGACTAGCAGAGCTAGCAGTAGTCATTTTCTGCAGTTTCAGGAACTTTAGAAACTCAAACTCATGGCTGCTGCACAAAGACACACATACACATGTGATGAAATTCTGCACTATTGCTTAAAATAATTTAATCATTTCTTAAAACGGTAAGAAAATGACTGAGAGCAAAACACATGAATTAGCAGATCAATGAATAATGAATAATTGAGTGATTACCTGCAGCCTTTGTCATATTTTCAGATCTATATGCCATATTGAGGAATCAAAAGCCAGCCATCCTGTCCACCTGTTAGAGACAGGTTGACCCTGAACACTCCTATTCATCTCTGTTGGTGACGATTTGATCACTGAATGTGTTTTCATTGTTTATTTCATCCCTCTAAAGGACGACTTATATCTCCTAGAAACAGTCTCACAGTCTAATACCAGGTGTAAATGTCCGAGCCTCCACACACTCCTGATCAGACAGCTGTAGTTAAACTACGAGCCGACTTTTTATGGTTTTATTTTTTGAATGCGTATCCACAGAAAGCCCAAACCAGACGTGTGATTGTACCTCGTCTCTGCAGCAGTAGCTTATCACCGCCTCGCCTTGTGCCACCAGCTGGAGCACAGTGCTGCCTCGGCCTCACCTTCCAGATGTGGAGGAGCCTTATGTTTGTTTTTTTTTTTTTTTTACCCGTCAGACACTCACCTGATGTTCAGCTGCTCTATCCCACCGTTTCCTGAGCCACTAACACGACTGACTGCTTTCCAAAAGCCCTGAAAAACCCCGCTTCATCTGTGCGACCAGAACGCAGAGGAGTTTTGTTTTTTAAATGCATGCATAGAGTTATTTTGGGCTCCAAAACTTTTTATAATAACTTGATTTCTGTCATTTTTTTAAAGGTGCCTAAGTTATGATGATGCAATTTTCCAAATGTTTTTACTTTTAAAAACACGTGGCTTGTAAAAAAAACTTTTGTAGATTTTGTGTTGTATTTTCTTCCTTTTGGTAACTGTATCCTGTATAGCGTGCTAGTTATTATTTCCATTATTAAACCATTTATTTCTAACTAGTCTCCGTCACATAATTTAAAACATTTGGAAGCTGTTACGTTTTTAAAAAAATCTCTAAATTTGTCTGTCATGTTTACAGGAAACTGTAACATGTTGGTGAAAACATCGGTGTTTCACTCTTTCTTAATCTATTGCGAGATGTCCAGAACTCTCTGTCTCCAGCTGCTTCTTCCAGCTCCTCCTGGGGGGGACCTCCAGGAGCTCCCAGGCCTGCAGGGAGATCTGATCCCTCCAGCGAGGTCCTGGATTGGCCTCATAGTTTCTACCTAGATGGTCAAATTCTCCCACAGAGAGATCATTTTTAGCCTCTCCTCAGTTTCCAGAGTGATGAAGAGGTGATGTAATACCTTTAGACGTGCTGTTTTTGTCTCAAAAAACATTTCACAAGAAGAAAATGGCCGTTTACATTTTGGGGCCGGCTATCACCCTTTCAAAGGTTTCTGTGTTGTGAAGTTATGTGGTGTGTGTGTGTTTGTGTGAATTTAAGCAATTTTCAAACTAATTGTTGTTCTCAAGAGTGACAGAGGAACTTAGCTGAGGGAGGATGGCAGTGTGGTGGGTGTGTGGTTTCACAGCTTCAAAACGGACAGAGAGCCTCTGACTTCCTGTTCGCTGCTGCTCACAGCGCTCACCTCAGACGAGTCTAAAGACATTTCTCTGTAAGCCGACGAGCAGATCCTCCATCTCCTCTGCAGTCCACCTGGTAAGAGGCGCTCTTTGATGTCTTTCTTCTTTCTGTTGATCCATCCCACCTTTCCTGTCTTTGGCTTTGAAGAATACTTTAAAGTCACCTGTTTGTCTGAGCATCACTGTTGTGAGACTGAGGTGTGTGTGTGTGTGTTTCATGTCTGCAGAACGCAGCTGGAGACATGAATGTATGCTTCATCTTGGATGGGATTCTCGTCTTGTATGGCGTCATTCTCACCGTCCTCTACTGCAGACTGAGGGTGAGGCACACAAAAACACCACCGTGATGACAAAAGCCTGATTAGTGACACAAAACACACACGTTGTGCAGTATTCTTAGATGTTTATGTAAAACCTTTGTGGCAAAACATTATTCAAATATAGATTATTCCTCCATGAATAAGACACAACTTCCTCTAAACGTCTGTCGATAACTGTGTAGCTTCTGTGTTCCTCGTAGCTGCACTGACACCTTTTTTTGGTCAATGTGAGAATCATTTCCTCATGAATATTTCTGTTGTTTTTAGCTCTCGGAGAATGTGAATCACTCAATCTGATTTCTTTTTGACAGATGTATTCGACTGACAAAACGCCTGAGGTAAAAAAAAAATTAACCTGTATTTATGTTTATTTATGTAAAAAGATGGAGGTGATTGTATTTGGAAATGTTTTCTTTGAAGCTTTGGAGGTTTTTTTGAGGTCTTCTTCCACGTAAATGTGCATTCTGTCATTTCCTGTAAGCTTAAACTTGACCACCAACCTACATTTATTTATACACACTCATAGTTTCCACCACTGTTTCTTCACTCCAAACACTATAGTCCCACTTCCTGTTAATTGGTTTATTTCAAAACATGCACTTCACCTCAAAAGCTAAGCCAAAGTTAAATGTCCTCCAGGAGGTCTTTGAATGCCTCACACAGCTTTTATTTATGAAGAAATAATAATAGGTGCTTAAACTGTCTTTGTCTTTGTGTGTGCTCCACAGAAGCAGCCCGCTGGGGGAGGCATCTATGCGGTGAGACTTCTCATTCTAATGCTTAAAAAGACATTTAAAATGGCTCATGAGGGAAAAGTGACAGCTTAACGCAAAGCGGAGGGTAAAAGACTTTTTGTGTTTTTTTTGTAAAATTCATGTAGTAGAGGCTGTCACAAAAAAACACAAACCCAGAGCAGGAAATGATGCTTTTCACAGCAGCTGTTGTGACTCAGTGTTTTGCGTCCTGCAGGGTCTGACCTCTCACAGCACTGACACCTACGAGACCATCAAAATGGACAAAAGGCCCATGGTGTGATGAAGAGTCGGTGCGATCCTTATCAAGCTTTATACTGTAAAATAAGAGTTTTTCTTCTTCGTCGTCCTTCATTTATCCTCACACACAATATGCTCCTATAGCTTAAAGCAAGGTTTTACTCATGAAAAGCTGTTTGCTACATGTCTCTTTCACAACTCAAGAAAACAGAAGTCTAAGGGTTCCTCTTTATATTTACAATGAAGTGCTCACAAACACTGAACAGGGTGTTTTCACCTTAGATTAATCTGTTTTGTTTTAATAATCTGTGCTCTTTTTTAAAATGTAACCAACAGATTCACAGCTCATTCCAGTGAACACATCTCAGTACCCGAGGAAAACCTATGAGGAACGTCAAAATAACTAAAACAGGAAGTTTAACTCCTGGAGTTTTATTAAATGATTATTCTTACATTGTTTTTATTAGAACCAAAACGTTTGCACAAATGCAACATGCAAATTAGGAATGCATCTTCGTCACTTTATCAACACGTGCTGCCAATCGGCAAAGGAGATGTTTCCAGTGGGACCCTGACAAGTGACGGCGCTCTCAGAGTTTTCTCTGTATGTGAGGACTTGCACAGCATGCAGGGTGTTCTGTTAATCTGGAGGTGTTTGTGTTGCCTCAAGCTGCAGTACGTTGAGCTCTCACTGCAACCCTTTGTGTTTATGTTCATGAAAATATTGGAATTTAAATGCTTATGTTTATCGTACTGTTTTAAAACCACTATTAAATCATACATTTGAATTTTATGTGTGTATTTTTTTTTAATGACAGCATCTGCAACTAAAAAAGTATCATAAAACTCAACAGGAGGTGTGCTGAGGAGGGTTCTGTGTGGGCCTGCAGATGTTCCCTGGAGCAGCAGAGGGCATCCACACACGTTCACAGTAAATCACTCACGCATGTGCATCTCCCAAATATTTACATAGAGAGACAAGTAAAAAACTGTTTTACCTCAGGCTCTTCACAAGAACCCCAGAAACACAGTGAGGTTCTGCCTTTACAGCTGTTACAACACATCTGTAAAACCTTCATCAGTCAAATGTGTTCATGTGTTCATGCATGTTTCTGGTTTTATGGTGATGATTTTATATGTTTGTATTTAAAAGCAGCTGGTATAATCCAGATTATACAGGTTTATGTGTCAGTGCATGTGCATACACCACAACATGTGCGTTGTGTGTATCTTGCTGAGAAACAGCCTGTGTGTGTGTGTGTGTGGTTGTAGCTGCAGGTCATCAGAATATAACCATTGAGTCCAACTCATGTTGCTCTTAGGTACACCTCAGAACTTCAAGTTAAGGAATCAAAAGAAACTTTCCTCCACCCACAGACTGTGACAATAACCCTTCCATGAGCCTTTCTCCACCATGATGTACAAAATTTCTTACATTTTAAGATTCGAATCAGCTTCTGATAATTGCAGCTTATTTATTTGGATATTTTCCAGTTTAAATTTATAAGAACTAAACATTTCATGGTGTTTACTGGACGCACATGTTTATTAAAGCTGCTGAAAGTCAAGAGCTTTTCCTCACTGTGACCCGGCTGAAGTGCTGTTTCTATGTAATCTTACCTAAATATAGAACATCATGTTGTTATAGGGGTGGATTTTGTTTTACCTTTCTTGATGCATACACTTTTTTTTTGCATCACCTGAACGCAGCATGGCTGCAGGGGCGGAAGTGGGCGGGGCCTCCGCAGACAGGTGTAGCGGCTCAGACCTGGGCAGAGGCTCCTCAGACAGGTTTGCGGTTGATCCATACGCGCGCTGTCTTTAGGTTCATCCTCTGAGTTACGCGCCAGCTTCGTGACATTTGTTTTTTCTTTCTTTCTTTCTTTGTGTGTGTTTACGCATGGAATGACGTCAGTTTGCAGCCTGAACAGTGCTGAAGTTTTAAGTTTTGTTTTTTGAAGACCCGTGCACCTGTCCAGGACTGCGGACTTCCACCTGCTGCTGCAGCAGAGGCTCTGAAGTGAACTTAAAAAAATGAAAGTCTGACATGATATTTTAGGAGGAGAGAAGGAACCTGGTCAGGACAAACTTTAGAATTCTTGGACTAAAGATGGAGTCAAAGGGGAAGCTCTGTGTGGTGCTGGCTCTGCTTTTTCTAATTGGTGAGTTTTCTATTACATTGATTTACATGACAATCACCATTGACTTTTTACAATTAAAGACACTCAGAGAATCCTGCTGTCCTCTTAAACCTCCGAGGAGCTCTTTGGTGCTTCTAACTTCTACCTGTTCAGTGACAGAATTCTCTTTGATGGCATCAGACATGTTTCTTTCTAAAATAACCAGAAGTTTAAATGATGTTTGTGCACAGTCTTTTCCTCTGAGGTGTGTTTGTTTGACTCTTGAAAGTGGATGTTTGACTGAAAACATCCACTTTTTCTCCACAGGCTTCCCAGTCTTTTAATAGTTTGTGTGCATTTGCATGCTTCTTCCTTCCCCCAGGTGAAATGTGCAGCACAAGCCTGTAAAGCAGCATCGATCCACGCCCGAGCTTATCAACAAACCTTTGCTCGCTGCTGCCAAAACCTTTCCCAGGAATCATTTCTAAATCAGATCAGACGCAGTTTTGTTTGTACAAATATTTCATCTTCTGTTTAATCTGTTTTTTTTAATATAATTTTGCCATCAGGACACTCAGTGTGAGCGCGTACACAGTATCCTCTCTGAGGACAGCTCTGTTTCTATTTATTTACCTTTATCCTGGTGTGTGTGTGTGTGTGTGTGTGTTGTATACTTCATCATTACATCTCCAATGTGCACTTTTGTGCACTCTTGGCCTGTTGGTTCTAATTTAACTAAAGGCTTAAAGGTCATGAGAAAACCTTTGTAAATAGCGACACCTGTGGCCACTAGGGGAACTGCACTCAACACTCTCTTGCCACACATGCACAAGAGAATCAGTTTAATCAACTTGAGAGTTGTTTAACTTGGCTGTATTACTTTATTAGCTGGTTAGTTTGAGATTTTAGCTAATCAAGTAGCCTAAGCTGCAACTTGCAAGCTAGCAAGTGTATATTATTAATACATTTTAGCATTTCTCCTTGTTTGTGTAAGCAGGCTAGCTAACAACAGCTAACACTGCAGAAAGTCCTTCACCTCAAATTAAATTAAAAACATAAAAAATCAGCACAAACCAGAAACAGGCTCAGGTTATACTGGTGACATCTTGTAAACACACTCATCCTGTGACAAGTTGTCACAAGTGCACATAGATTTATAAGCCAAAAAACAGTTTGTTTGCGACAACAGCTTTTATTGGTTCAACTTCTTGTATCAAGCCAGAGAAACAGGTTTCCCTGTGTCATGTGGAGATGTAACCATCCTGCACAGTCACCCAGTCAATATATTGAGCTGCCTGTATGAACACTGAGGTCGAGCCCGGCCTTATCACCCCTCATCAAGAGCTCCCTGATGCTTTTGTAAATCCCCGCAGCTGTAATCTCCAGCCTGAAACCAGACGAGCCGAGGCCGATATGAGACATGCACATGTGGGCACATGATGTCCTCATACTTTTGTTCGGAGGGACATGTCTGTCAGTGCAGGTGTGTGTGTGTGTAGCAGCAGAACAGAATGTGGCTCTGTCGCATTCTCACTTCTAGTAAACATAAATTAGAACTCATTGCCCAACTGGCTTCTTCCTGTTTTTTTGACTAATTCTGATGGTGGTGCCCGTCTGCTTTTGTTTCCTGCTTTTGTGGTGATTAAAGTTAACGCTGCCAAAACTGGGACACTGCTGCTCAAAATGCAAGCGCACATTTAAACTATTATTTTTCTTACCTGCAACCACAGGTGTGATAGAGTTCCTGTCATCCTGCGTGAACAGGAAAAGCTTGTAGAGCAGCCTTGTGATGCGTGTCTACAGAGCCAGTGTGTGTTTAACTCTTTCTTTCTGTTTGGTGTTTATCTCTGTTGACTCACGCTCTCACCTCTGTCTTCATTCCTCTAAAGCCAGTTTTACTTAAAGTCTGCCGCTGTCACTGGCTCTTTCTCCATCGACTGCTAAATCAGGTCAACAACACTGTGGCGCTTTGTTGTCCAAATGTAACCTCTGTCTATGTGAAGGGACCCCCTCGCCCGCCGAGTCTCAATCAAGTGTCCTTGCTCTGACTACGTGGGAGTGGGTGTCCCATATCGGCTTCTTTGTAATCATTAATTACACTCATGAATCAGTAACCACTGAAAGGGAAAAAAAAAACGTGTTCACCCCAGAAATCAAAGTGCAAATGTTTGGCTTTTCCTGTTCGCAGCGCTCTCACGCCTTATTTCTGTTTGTGTCCCACGGAGTGATGCAGAATTTCAACCAGGTGTGATGCAGGTTTCAGTCATTAGTCAGTTCTGATGAAGAGCTTTGGTGAAATGTGTCAGTAATATGAGAGGATGCCAACAGACAAGCAGGTTAGGTGAAGTGACGGCTGCCTGTAGGTGTGGATGTGAGTTTGAACGTGGTTGTCTGTCTATCTACACACCTGCAGGCGACCTTTTGACCTGAGTGTTATTGAATAATGTCAGGTGCCTGTGCGGTCCTCTGTGAGGCAGAACATTGTTGTCTGTAGGTCCGGTTTGATGATAAAGACAACTGACTTTGGTGATTGCTCGGATGGGTTGCTTTACATATTGATGTTAACAAAGAGTTTGGAAGATACACTTGTTATTGGACGTTGCTGTTTAGGAATGTAACTATACCTAAAGACGGCCATCTCTCCTTCTCAGCCGTGTCTGTACAGGCTGACTTTTTGGAGCCTCTTCAGACCAGGACCTCCCAGCGCTCCTTCGCAGAGAGTCAGACCAGACTCCCCTGTCAGTACCAGGAGGAGGAGGGCGAGAAGGTGGTGCAAGTCACCTGGTACAAGGAGCTTCCAGACGGCACCAAGGATCAGATCATCACAGCTCACTTCACGGACGGCCACACAGGTACGAGAAGGAAGCTCCTGTTTGGAGGAAAACGATAATATTACATTTTTGTCCTTAAGCTTCATTAAGTTTAAAGATCCTTAGCTAAAGTGTTTGTTTTTGTCAGAGTTCGGGCGTTACTCTGGTCGGATGAGGTTTGAGAACGGCAGTCCCACACAGAACTCCGCACTGCTCATCCCCAACACTGAGGAGTCAGACGATGGCACCTACACCTGCCACATCTCCACCTTCCCCAACGGAAACTTCGAGAGACACATCACACTGACTGTCTGGGGTAAGAGTCATCCTTCTTTCTCTGTCTTTTCTCTCCCACACACCCTTAATCCTGTCAGAGCTGCTGTAATGATGCTTAAACCATAATCATCTTCATAGAAGAAAAGCTGCTAACAAGGGGAATTCGATAGACTTTCCAACGTGGGCCACAAACACTGAAAGCACATTTTAGGTTTAAAGTGTTTTTTTAGTCTGTAAATATGAATTCACGGGAGACTTTGCAATAGCACCAGAAAGCTACAGACCAAACATTTGTGCCAAAAATAGCTGAGGAACTGTAGTGTGAGTGGCAGGCTGGTGGTACAGGAGTCGGATAGAGGCCCAGCTGTCAAAACAAGCTGATAATGTTCAGACAGTGTCTTATAACAAAAAGCAAACCGCAGGATTTGATTCAGTGATAAATAATACTGTAATAACGGGAAATAAAAATGTAGAAATATACGGGAGAGCACCAGGAGAGGATTTACAGAGACAGATTAAAAAAACAGTGCAAACATGCTCAGCAGATAATATCAAGGATCCTATCAGCTAAGCAAGAAAACCAGGAATTCTAGCAACAGTGGTCCCTACACTGCCTCCGATGAGCTGGACTTCTAAACTATTAAGAAATCATTTTTAAAGGTAAACATTCAGGTTGGAAGGTTGTCATCCACCTAATCTGGACCTCCTTCACCCTCCTGACCTGAGTTTTATTGTGAACGTATCCCAGTGGTTATTAGCCTCCGTGGGAACGTTGTTCTTGGATGAATCTTATGTAAATCCTGGAATGATGCTATCATTGCTAAACAACTTTCTCATTTTGCCGCTAGTCATCATCCTGAGCTGCAGTTTGGTCACAGGCCTGTCTCAGCACGCCACAGATCAGATAGACCAACACAAACACACACACACACACTCGTAACCGACAACCCACAACACTGAACTTCCTCAACCTTCAAACACTCAGTCATAACATGTTGATTTTTGCATGAGGTGTAATTCATTCAGTAGAATATCTATCTGTGATTAAGGTAATTTAAGCTTCACATGGTCCCTGAATGTGTCTTTCAGTACAAAATACATGCCTTGTTTTAGCCTTGTTCCAAACAGTCTGTTTCAGTGACAGTAGCTTTAAATGCAAATGAGGTGCTGCTGGCTCCGCCCATGTTTGGTAGACACCACTGCTATAGAGACCCTTCCAAAAAAAGACTGTAAATAATGATACATCACTGGTAACCAAAACACAAGAGATGTACTATACACATTGAAACCATCTCTGGGCGGGCCTTAACCCCTTATGACATCATAAAGGGCTGCAAACTTGAATGGGCTTTTTCATGCGTTTCCTTTGTGTGTTAATGGAAAATAAAAATAACATTGGATCATGACATTAACTAGTAGTCATTCTCCCTGCGATACATACAACTCTGTGACATCATGTTTTTCAGAGTTTCTGTTTATGAAGGCTTGCTCAGGTGTTGCTCTCGGCTTTGTATGTTAATCCATAATAGTTGTTGTTACTAAAGCTGACTACTTCTTTTGTCTTCTGCGTTAGTAATCCAAGCAGCAGCGGAAAGTCGGTGTGTTTACTACAGTCGTGACTAAAGTTTGACTCACAGTAGAACCAGCTGGTGACAAATGATGAAAATATATTTACATGAAAATATCAAACATGAGCCCTGAACGCCTGTTCCACACAGTCCATGCAACACTAATCCTGATCTTTCAGCCAGGGCTAAAGACATTGTGTAGACACAGTGAAACCCATGAACCCCTGAACTCACCGTGTTCCTCTCCTCCTCCTAGTTTTTCCCATCTCCACCCTGGATCCTGTAATCCTCGTGGAGGGCCAGCCGTTCGGCGTGGTGGCCTCCTGTCGAGCTGTGGGTCGCCCGGCCCCCACTCTGTCCTGGGACACGGACCTGTCGGGTCAGATTCAGGACCGCAGCAGCGAGGCGGGCTCTGTGTCCAGCTACTACTCCCTCCACCCTCTGCGCAGCATGAACGAGAAGAAGCTGGACTGCTTGATGTCACATCCTGGTCTGGAGCAGCCGCGCAGGATCACAAACCGCCTGGTGGTTCATTGTGAGTACAGCTGATCATCTAAAACACAAACAAATCAGTATATTCTCACATAATTTTATCAATTTGCAGCTGATCTGTCATAACCGGAATAGCAGAAGTAAAACTGGATGCAGTGATGATTTTATCACTCCGCTGGTATTTACCTTAGCAGAGCTCTGAACTGGAACACCTCCATGGACCGCAACTATTATTAACACTAGTAGCTACACCCTTTTTTCTGCAGTGGTGTCGAGTTGTTTGCATTGACATGTTCAGATCAGAAAACTGAGCACTGTGTTTTTAGTCTTTCATGTAATATGTTATAGTTTACAAATTTAACCAGAATGAATATAGCAGGTTACAATGATTTCCTCTCAGTCCTCACCACATTGTATTTATAAATGAGTGAGAGAGCAGACTAAACATTAGACAATATTGGCAGATTGGAAAGTTTATGAGTAATACTGTGTCCTTGACCATTATTGTGCGGCGGGCAAATAAAGCTCAGTTCTCTAAGCGCTCTTTGTCTAATGAAACAGCAGCACACGAAGACAGAGCCGCTTTATTATTGGCAATAAATGACACAGAGGACACCATCCAAGTCATCAGATGGAGGAGGAGGAAACAGTCCTGTCCCTTTATCGTCATTTTCAGTTACAGAGCACAATTCATCACCTGCAACAAGCTTCTTCACCTTTTTCTTGGTTGCCAACGTGGACCAGTTCTACCCAACTATGAGAATTTACATGCAAAGCTACAGAGCTTGACCTCTGCTATCATTTTGTTGTGCGTGTGATTCACACACATTTGAAGGTGTGGACTTCAGGAATTTGACAACCTCTGACTCACACGTATTTGTCACTTTAAATTTTATTTGGCTGTTTAAAACAAGTTCACCCTAAGAACAGATATGCAAACACCTAGAGGCATTTTAACAGAAGAGGAAAAGGTGCTTTTTTCAGTGCAAAAGAATTAAGTGTCATCTGCATAGACAGTAATAAAAACACATTTAATTAAAGCCTATTCATAAAAAATATGGTTTAAATGTGTACATGTGAGTGAATTCTTGGGTAATGAGTCATTCTATATATTCAGAAAAACATCTGCTTTTTTTAAAAATAATACATGACTCAACCAAAAGCCCACATGTCAGAGTCTTTCATCGGAGCTTCTGTAACAATCCTTGGTGGATTTGTGGGAAGTTTAGAAACATGAAAGAGTCTTAAAACTCCACACGCAGATGCAACCTGATCCATGCACACCCACCAAAGAATGTCACAAATATGTTTATGTTCTTTTTTTTTAAAGGAAGTAGTTTGCATGAAGAAGATTTGTAAAGTAGATGTGTAATGTGATCTTATTTTTCTGTTTGCGGGACTTAAGATTTTGAACTTGCAAAACTGCTCTGTGTGAACAGGAAACTAAAGCTATTTCGCCGTTAGTGTGAACAGACGTCTTTGAATCTGTTTTGTTTTTGTGGCATCATGCAGCGTATGTGTGATTATTTCATGTTGCTGCGTACTAATGTGTGTGTGTTTCTGTGTCAGACCCCCCAGACGCCACCATCTCTACCCCCTCAGGACACTGGTATAATGGCTTGGAGAAAGCTGAGCTGGTGTGTGAAGGCGGTGGAAACCCCAAGTCTGAGAACATCAGCTGGACCTGGTACAGTCAGCACACTCTCTGCTCTCTAACTGTCTGGTTTCCAGCAATAATTAAACGTTCATTCACCCCCCACTGTAACACTATCTGTGCTGCTAAATTGCTCTTTACATGGCGCTGGAATGTGAGTCAAAACACAGATAAGCCACCGCTAACACGCATACACATACATACAAAACAAAGAAGTGTGCATGAATCTAAAGAGGGGGGGGGGGGGCTTTATTCTTTCAGTCTCAATTCACTGAATAAAAGCTGCGGTGTCGTGTTGCGAAATTAGAAGTTTGAAAAAGAGGGAGGGAGAAATTTTCACACGAGGGAGAGAGCGAGCAACACGAGGAAGAGCAGGAGACACATGTTAAGCACTTAATCATAGTGCCGAGCTTTAAATATCACTGTAATGCCTGGTAGAAAACACAGGGTCTGCACTTTAATTAGAGGCACAGTACCAGCCATTACAGCTATGCCTGCTGCGCACACAGTGATCAAATGCTGCGTGCTGAGTGGAAGATATTTCAGCCATGAGACAATCCTGGAATATTGAAATTATTTTGGATTAAACCTTTTTCTTGTGTGTGTGTGTGTGTGTGATAGAAACCCACAGCGCAGACATGCTCAGACCCACAGAGGCTTGTTTTTAGTTCTTAACAAAAGGTCAGCAGTTTAGGAGCAGTTTTACTTTGTTTGCTGAGAGGCGAGACGATGAGTGACACGTCTGTTTAAACATATTCAGCTTGGTTAAGAAACCTTGAGGACATACAGGGTAGGGAGGACCCTCCTTGGGGCTGATGGAAAGGTACATAAATAGGGAGGAGAGGATAGAGAGAAGATAGCAGTTAGAAATTAGTATTGACTGTATATAAATATGATGTTAAAGTCCTTTTTATTATTTAAACAGGTGAGTTGTAGAATAGAATAGAATATACTTTATGAATCCCTTTGGGAAGGTCCCTCAGGGAAACTCGGGTACCAGCAGCAATACAACACCGACAGTCAGAGCAAGAGTTAAATAGAATAAAATAGAATATAGTACACTAAAAATAAAAGATAAGAGGACAGGAAATAAAGTATAGAGACCAAAATGTATGTAAATATATATATGTAGGTAAACACATTGGCATGCAGCTCTATGGGGATTGACACTTGTGGAACCAGCCTTAAGTGGCCACACAAATGTACAAATTGACACTCAATCTGCATTTTTAGTGGGATTTTGTACATGAGTGTTGACATAAGGAGTGACCCTCAAACTACAAGTTATCATTTTTAATGCTTTTTTTTTGGAAAAAAAATGAATCAATGTCAACTGTGTCTGTTGAGAGTGAATAAAGTAGATGTTGAACTTTCACATTAGGTCCTGTCCACACAGAGACGAAAACGTCTTATAGAAAGCTTCTTATAGAACTCTGTTTGCCTTGTACGGTAGTAACAAAACAGGGGAAAGACAGTACAACAAATATTATCTTATCATTGTGATAAGAATTTTTACAATTAAGGTCCAATGGATACAACAAAAGAAATGATAATTATATGTTAGTGAACATAGATTTACTTTGTAGACTGTAAGGTCTCCTCTTCACCCCTGTCTCCAGTCTTTTAAAGGTAAATAAACATGTCACAAAAAATCCCAAGCTATCATTAAGTAAGGGTTAAACTGTAGTTTCCCTCATTCTTAGATAGTAAACCTTCTTCCTTACAGCAATGATGATAAGTGACTCACAAAGATGAAATCAGCACAGTGTGAGGCCGCAGCACAGATCAGAATCTTTCCTTTTTTGGCTGCTAAAGGTGGATTAGTCACCTTATCTGTATCATTTTCAACCCTCTACACTGTGTCAGATGCAATCTCCACCTGTGACTTGGTTATAAAAGGCCGGTCAGAGAAGCTAGGTGGGGTTTTGAGAAAAGAAATTGGATCTGGTTCCAGTTTGGGGGGTAAAGCAGCAGGTAAATAGCTGCTGCAGCACAGTGAAACCAGGGGCAACATGACCCCTCTCAGTGGACCTAAATCAGAAAACTGGTTCTCCATTATGTGGCCTGCACAGTGTGGGATTCTGTGCTTAAATATCCCACAAACCTAGTATTTATTTGGTCTGTACAGATCGATGGACGTCAGTGGTAAGCTCAGCAGGTTTGGGTTCAGGTGCACAGAAATTGGTGGTTTACCCTCTGTGGTGAACCCGATGCCTCTTGGTGTTTAGCCCGGTAACTTCCTTGCTTTTTTTTTTTTATAACATTTTGCTGTGTTGCTTAACAGCAGACGTCATTAGATATTTGTGTGTTTCCTGTTCTCATCTTTAACATTGACTGAATTCACTCTTTTTTTTTTTTAGTAAAATGACGCACAGCTTTTGTTTGAAGCAGTGACTCATACGTTTCTGCATGTTTCACATCTCTGCACATTTATACTGATACTCTATTGTGATTGTCTGCAGGAAAGGAGGAGCTCTGCCTGATGGGGTGTCTGTGCATGGGGGGAAACTCAGTTTTGGGCGGGCCCTCCGCATTAATGACAGTGGGGTCTATGAGTGCCTGGCCAGGAACAGTGTGGGTGTTGGAAGATCAGAGTATCTGTTGAATGTAGCAGGTAAGGGTCGCTGCTTTTTTCTCCCCTGTATGTTTTGTTTGTATTTTAGAGGATGGATGAATGGAAAAGGAGTGAAAAAAACATCCTAATACTGCAGTTAGTCTTTTTGAAGGTGTAAAGTGTTGCTGCCCTCTTGTGGTGGATAGAGGGCATGAACAGAAGTTAAACTTAGGATCACAGCTGCTGCGTAAAAGATCAAATTTGCTGTTTGTGTGAGAGAGCTTCACAGGATGTAGTCTTTATTTGTCTTCCAGAGAAGCGTAAAGGCGTCCTCCCTGGTGCTGATAACGTGTTGCTGATCATTATCGGTGCTTCAGCCGGAGCTTTGGTCATGGTGCTGGTCATTGTCGTCCTGCTCGTTAACCGCTACCATCGACATAGAACCAAAAAACTTGAGATGCAACTCAACGAAAAAACGTGAGCTGAGCGTCAGAAAGAAAACATTCATTGTCAAACAGCCTGGACTGTGAGGAGACACGGGCTGTCCAGACGCACTGTTCTTCTCTAAAATCCTCTAAATGTGCTGCCTTATCTTTTCCAGGGAGGAAGTTAACAGCCTTTCAAGACAAGCCTCCTTCAGGAGACTCAACTCTGTCAGCTCAGACCCAAGAGTGCAGGTACACACACACACACACACTCCTGCTGTGAACAAAAACATGAACAACAAACCAGGCCGACACACCCGCCTAGGATTTGGGTGGAGCTGGTGGCAGGGCAGCCAGCTATGTCGGCTGATGATTACAGGCATGCAGCATTCACAGCCGTGCCATTAATTTCTTAATCGTTTAAAAGTAACTTGTTTTCTTTCACTTTCTCTGTTCTTTCCAGCTTGAAGATTACGCCCTGCTCCGAGTAGACAGCCGAATAAAAAACAGCCAAATGTCTCTGGTGAGTGACAGGAGGGAAAAATAATAATTAAAAACTTAGTGTTATCAGCTCCTGAAGTTTGCATCTCTGAGATAACAAACAGTTGCTATCAGCGTTGTGATGTTGTGTGTTATCTCCCTGCCTGCAGGAGCGCCCCATCTACAAAGGCAGCCAGTCCACTCTGACTGGGAAGTGGGAGGTGGACGAGCTGGGACGTCCCGTCCTCTGGTCCAGCGGCAGAGAGAGCCTGAGAGGAGCAGAGATACAGAAAGAGGAGGAGGAGGAGCGCAGAAGGAGGGTGGAGGCGTTTGTAAAGAGCAGCAACTTGTCGCTGGTATGCGTCAGCGTCTGAGAGATTATCTTGAAATGTGTTTGTAATGTGTCATATGGAAACATTTGGGTTTTATTTCTGGCTGAGTTTGCATTGTTGTTGTCATGGAGACAGTGAAAGATGCTACAAACAAAAGAGAAGGAAGAATAATTTAGAAATTTCTATTCAAGAAACTTGTTTGTAGCTATAAATAGGGTGAAGATCAACAGAAAATTAGATTTTAGTTATTTAGTATTAGTTCGTTTTCCTATCAGGAAAAATAGCATTCTGTTTTATATGCTGTTTCTACCAGGACTCAGGTCTTCCTTCATCTTTGGTTCCCCTGAAGGCCCAGCAGGAGGATGACACAAGTCCCAAGGAGCTCCACCAGGGCCCCCCCAGAGAGGAAGACTCTCCGCTGGAAGCGGACTGGGCTCCCTCACAGTCTGCAACAGAATGTCACGAAGACGATGAGGACAGCAGCGTCCATGAGATCTCAGAGGCACTCACCAATCACTTTTACTTCCGCGACGGGCTCCTCAGGCCCAGGCCGCACTCCAACGCCATTCTGCTGCACCCCAGAGGGCAGATCGTCTAGACATGATCCCATGAACAACATGAAAACACAGAAAGCCTGTCTGTGGGCTTGGCTCATTTGCTTCAGGCACTTCCCCTATGATCATAATCTTTAGCCTCTTATTTGTGAGATTTTCCTTTATCCTAATGCAGAATTAAATGGTTTGGGAGTTTTGCCTTGAACTAACCACAAGGGCATTCAAATGAAAACTGGGCAAACATGCGTGGAATCATGTTACACAATGGTCACCAGAGCAAAGAACTAAAATTTGTATCAAGGACTTCGTGTGAAGTTTCACATCAACATGCAAACTCCTCATAAAAATCCTGCCTCTCAGTTGTGGTGCCTGGATCACATGAAAGACATTAACGGAGGACAACATGGACAGAGACATAATGAACTGGATACAGACATGGACAACGTTACTTAACCAGTGTATATTAAGGGATAGGATGCAGGCCTTCATTTTTCCCTCATGAGATCTCATGTGGAAAACATGACTGCTTACAATATATGAAGTACATGCTTATTTTTTTTTATCTGTATGTGGAGTGTGTGTCTCCACATGTTCCTGTAGTGATGTATGATTTCCAAATGTGTCATCACCACCTGTGGAAAATGTTTAGTCTGTATAAACCTGTGGGAAACTGGGTAAAATGTAAATACCTATAAAATGTAAATAGGTTGTTCTATACCAGTGTTTTTCTATGGAATGAAAAAAGTGATATGTAAAAATTTTATAAAAGTATGCAAATTAACTTACGTTCTCATTGTGACCTACTTATTATGCTGGTTTACCCTGGAGATATGAGACATTTGAATCAATATTCAGACATGTCACAGGGGCTGTATGTCTTTATAAATCTCAATTTATAACCGATTGCACATCGTACATTACCAGCTGCTATGTCAAAAGTTATAGTTTATAAAAAAACATGTGCACAGTAAAATCAGTCAGCTACATTTTTTCTGTAATGATAAAATACAAAAAAAACGATTAGCTGAGGAATCTAGACGTAAATGCCACTAGTGATATTTCTAGATTTTCTTAACCTAAACTGCATTTTGAGTAAGAGCTTCTTTGTGAGTCCTCTGATGAGTGCGAAGGTTACTCCTCTGAGAAAAACACTTGCCGCATGTGTCGCATGAGTACGGTTTCTCTCCTGTGTGGATTCGTTGGTGGATCTCCAGGTGACTGATGCGATCAAAGCTTTTGCCGCAGAACGGGCAGATGTACCACTTCTCCTTGATGCGACGACTCGCTATAGTTTTTTGCAGCTCTGGATCATTTAAAAGGAAGAATCTGTTGTCTGGGTTCAAAGCAGACATGTTTTTAGTTTGTTGTTGTTTTTCTGAATGGAATCTAACAGACAGTCCTCTCTCAGGAGTGTTTATTGCTTGACTTGGCTGAGACTGGCTGAAAGTCACCGGAGCCCTTGATTTAGTCGATGCGCCCTGCACTGTCCCGTTATCCTGCATGAACCTGTCGGAATATGCCGTCTCTGCGGAGTTATCAAAAATGTCCAAGGCATTTTGAATGAGTAGGATTTCTGAGTCCAGATTTTGTGACAGCTGCTTTGGCTCAAAGAAGCAATCCGAGTCGTCTGCAGTGTCGCTGTCTCCAACTGAAACGGACAACCACTGCTGGGCCTCCGGTTCTTCCATGACCTCAGCAGCAGACTGGTGGCTCAGATCCATCTCGTGGTGACCCGCTCCGTCATTATTGCTGTGGTCCGAGTCAACTATCTGCTCCACAATTTGAACGTCATCTTCGTCTTCTAGCTTGACTATCAAGTCGTCATCATCATCCTCTCTGTCCGCGCTTGAGCAGCGGTCAGACTTGACCTGCTCGCTCTGTTTCTCTTCTGCCTGAGCAGACGGTGATGTTGAATGTCCTGAGGTGTCGGCCTTATCTCTGACGATCTGATCAGAAGACAAGGTCTGGACCGATTCTATTGTTGGCCCTGAAATGACAAACAAAAAAAATCAATACATACAACCGAAAAATCCATATTTTAACATGACTTTTGAATGAGAGGAAGGTGTATGAGTGAGCCAATAAATGAGGCAGCTGTGGCTCAGGTGGTAGAGCTGGACTGACCTTAGGCAAGACACATAATCTCAAAATATAATCAGCAGCTGCACCCTGGTGCCATTCATGTATGCTTCATGTATTAAATTAAATTAACAATCCTTCATTAGTCCCACAGAGGGGACACTTCTTAAGGCTGCTGCCAAGCGATGTCATGCAATGACCAGCAAGGCGCGAGTGCACTGGAGGCAATGCGGGTAAAGTGCCTTGCCCAAGGACACACAACAGTGAGTTGGGATCGAACCACCAACCTTCCGGTTATTGGACAACCCTGCTCTACCACTGAGCCACATGTATGCTTATAACAACATCACAGTGGGCTGTAAACCATTCATTATTATTTACACCCTAATCGTACGTGTTAAACACTGGGACAGGAGTGATTAGAAGACTAAATAATTAGTCTATGGCAGAAAAAGGCCTCTATTTTTATGATAAAAAAGCTCCATGTTGTATGAACAGTAAAATAATAACATATATAAACCATATATTCAGTCACATCTGTTGTCAAACCCTGAACATAATGACACTTGATGACAACATTATAGTGCGTTATAAAGTGACACTTTATTTATCATCTATTGTTTCTTAGGGGGCTGTTCTTACCATCACCGGCGGGCGGCAGCAGCTTGTTCTGCTGCTCTCTCTTGGAAAAAGATGATGAGGACTTATTTGCAGTTTGAGACAGGACCGTCAGCCGCTCGTTCTCCATCGACATTAACTTTCTATTCAGCGCTTCAATCTCACTTTCTCTACGACGAAGTTCCATCTGGACCAGAGCGAAGCCGTCCTCCCACAGTTTGCTGATTTCTAGCACGGCTGTTTTAGTTAGCATCTCCATGATCGAGGTTAACTTGCTCTGGAAAGCCACAGAGTTGGCCATGTTGGCCCACGACGTCACCTCTTGTCTGGCTGTAGAGCCGCTGGCGGACCGTTGGAGGGACGTGGACGTGGGGACAAAAACACACGACGGCAGCTATTTGGCCGCTGCTGTTAGTTTACATTAGGAGAAGGTGTTTGAGGTGAAAAACATGGAAGTGTAATACAATAGTAACAGGAAGCAGGGGCGGTCACGTGACAGGGGATGTACAGTGGCTCTGACGGGTCAAAAATGTTCAAGTTCATAAAAAAAAATGAATTACAACGGAAGTTATCGATTTTAATTCAGATCTAATTTTTAGGATGTTAGCTCAAAGTCATCAATCATTATTATATTAGCATTATATTGGTTAATTCAAAGTAATTACTAACTAATATACACATTTGTATAGATATAAACCAGACTATACTATGCATGTGAGCGTCATAGGTGCTAAAAGATTTTAAAAACACATTTATTTCTTCAAAAAACGGATTTAATTCCTATTAGAGTCACTATGTGCTTGGATGTGTAATGTCATAGTAACTCAATGTGACTATATTTTAAAAGTAAAAGACAATTTTATCACTTTTGGCCAGACAAATAGTTGAGATTATAATAAAAAAACATTAAGAACTTCAGTCTTACATTGCACAAGCACAGTAGGCATTTTGTGCCCCCTATGTTTGGCAGCTACTCTGATGGTATCAGGATATGCAGAAGGAGTGGCAGAGAT
Source organism: Parambassis ranga (assembly GCF_900634625.1). Classification (NCBI taxonomy): domain Eukaryota; kingdom Metazoa; phylum Chordata; class Actinopteri; family Ambassidae; genus Parambassis; species Parambassis ranga. The sequence continues at coordinate 2,070,859 of NC_041037.1, read as the reverse complement.
ATGAAGGTTGTAACGTATCTGAACACCAATTCCAACATGCCCACATATAAATAAGTCTTTTCCCTGTAACCTTATCACAAAATATCACCTTAAGCAAACTGAGGTGTGACGCGTTTACAGTGAAACCAACAACAACTGTGTGTGGCAATGTTTTAACAGGACATGTAGAGCAGCGCTGTCTGATGTTGTCCACTAGATGAGGCTGTGCCCCTGACCGTGTGGGAACATAGTTTGTGTTATATGCCATACGTGTATTCATGTGTAAATCTCCTGCCTGTAACCCATTTACTGTCTTGCAAATATCTCATTGCATTTAACCAGTGGGACATTTGTTAAAGTAATTATCCAGACCAAAAAGAAAAAAATAGGTTAATAAAAACATGATCAAAACAAATAAACTGTCAAGTTTGATGCACATCAAAGAGCTTTGGTCTGAAACCATAAAAATGGGATTAATTTCCAGGGAGTGGATGCTTCTGTTTGCAAAAATAGACTTTTTAGTTGTTATATTTTGCCACTAATTAAAGATATAACCAGATGTGATGGCTGAATTATGGTCCTTTAGACGTCACGTTATTCATATGTACCTTATCATAGGCTTTTATTTTGTAACTGCTTCTTCTTAATCCACACCAAAAACCACCCTCTGCTATAACATTTCTTCCTTTTTATATTGGTAAATTCTCATATTTGTATTAAATTAACTTCATGACGTGAGTCATATGTTTGTATTTCTGTACATGTATTATGGACGTGAACTTTTATTTTGTGAATTTTCCTCATTCTGACAGTTACCATGGGCACACGCACATATGCGCATGCTCATTGGCTCACCGACGTGTCAATCATTTGTGGGCGGGGTCATTGGGAGTTACTTTGGATGAGAGCAAAGAGACGACGGAGCTGTCAAACAGCAACAATCGTCTGAAATATTATCCCGGGCGCTACAAACACGGCGAACTTTGCTCCTTCGTGGAAACGACAACGACAAGAGCACGTCTTGGGTTCACTTTAAGAATTCAGCAATCGGAAAATTTGGACTTTTCAACCGTCGCGAAGAGAAAGTTCTGTTTTTTTTTGTTGTATGTGTGTTTGTAGGATCTGAGGCTAATGTCTGTTAGCTCTTCGCTTAGCTCTAGTTTTGTTGACAAACTAGCCCCCTTCCTCCGCTAGTCAGCGAGCTAGCCTCGCTATCAACTCAACTCTGCTGTTTCGGTGGAGGCTTTTCAATAAATGCCACCCACGTAAAGCTGGATCCATACTCCGCGAGACAAAGACATTTTTCCCCCCTGCAGACGTTACGCCCACAAAATGACGTCATTTTTTGTCTCTGACCGCCCGCTGATCCGCACTTTTGTGCACAGGGTCCGGGCCGAACTTTGTCTTTCAAGGCTGTGCGGCAACCATGCTGTGATTGGTCGGAATTTATTGTGGGCGTGATGAAAGTGGAGAAGCGCATGAGCCTCTCCAGGTATATAGGTAGGTGTATAAACAGCACTGATTCAGCAGATTTAGATAAGACCATACCGGTTTTGCATGATGAGCAATAAAAGAAAGAAAGAAAGGCAAGTCAGGGTGATTTGTCACCAATAACTCCAGACAGCCATTCACACATACCAGATGGTGACTGTTATTACCATTCTATATACTCCTACATACCCGGGCATAATAGGCTCGTTAACAATGTCTGTATATCTTTGCTATTGTTACTTTTAATGTCGCATCTTCACAGCTCATCACCGGACAGTTTGAAGTGTCGCAGGCACATTGGAACACAGTAGATGTGCAAATGTGGTCATAAAGGCACAAACACTGAATCTTTGCTATTGTTACTTTTAATGTCGCATTTTCACAACTCATCGCCGGACATCTCACGCTGTTGCAGGCACCCTCTCTGTATAATGCCCTCTTGCCATGGCACAAGTCCTTGTGGTGTGTTAAAAAACTCAGTAAAGTCTTTCCTTATAGTTTAGTGGGCGGGCTGTATGAGGAGTTCTGCACACACGCGTCTCGCGGAGTATGGTACCTCAGTGCGGAAAAGACCTTTTTTTTGTATCTCTTACCACCCGTCGAGCGCGTCCTCCGCTCTTTGTCTCGCGGAGTATGGAACAGCCTTAATGCATGGGATCAAGGTCGGACTCTTCTCACAAGCATCTCCTTGACTTAAAAAAAAACAGGTGAGTTAGCTAAACTTTGTTGGTTGTACATGCTAATATTGATTGTTGCCTCTGTGGTTTGTTTACATTTTGTCACACATTCCGGAGACATGTTTATTCTCCATCTAAATGTACTTATTGTGACTTGTTGTATTTAACTCTTTTTGGGACTCATTTGCTGTTTATGTCATCGATATAATGAGCAGGTACTTTTTCTACGGTGCTGTCCCATGGAGTCGTACATTACTTTAAACCCTTAAAGAATGACAGGTATGCAGCGGCTCACATATCATGGGAGTTTACCACAATAGTTTTTGGTCTGATAAGAAGTTGGTATTCCCTTTTGTTGAATGTGACCTTGCTCAAATTCTTGACATTGCTTTTTAGTGAGCAGGGTTCTGATGCTTGAGGAGTAAACTGCTTTTTTTTTGCTACAGTATAGTTTCCAAAAAGGATAAGTACATATAGGTTTTAAAAAAAGTAGCATAAGAATGAGTCTGTGTTGTTCCTTTTTTCATTCATAATACATATAGAGCACGCTTGCATGAATCCTCGTACACATATTCACACGCCCATCTCATACCTCTAGCTCCTCAGGGACACCCTAACGCTTTGCTGCAACCTATCATTATAACATCACTTAGGTTTTGATTTATTGTTGACATTTTCTATTAGTCTGTAATCCACTGGGACACAGCTGGATGGTGCGCAGGCCCCCAAACTACTATTAAAACATTTGGCTTAAGGCTGCTGTGGTGATGGCCCATCTGTTTTGGAGTAGCAACAGGCCACATTTTAGAGACCCAAAAAAAGGGCGTCCTTTTAAAATTCCACCCTTTTCCATGCATAGTCCCTTTAATGTGGTGTTTTAAATGCATACTCTTTGGATATGTACGCAACAGGGTATAGTTTGGAAACAAATATAGTAATGAACGCTGGTGGTGTGCCTATGTTTTCTTTTTTATCATTTCCAGTGTCTCAGAGTGTCTCATGTTGCTGAAAATTACAGGTCAATGGTGTATGATCATATTTTTTAATGCCATGAAGTTGTTCAGTAGTATGTGGCTATGTTTTTTTCCACATAACTTGGCTGTTTGGAATGATGTGTGTCACTCTGGTAGGCAGTATCTAGCTTTATGTTGGGAAAAAATACCTTGCATGACTAAAGTGTTAGTAAGTTTGGCAAGTTTGTGTTTAGTCAAGACTCGCTGCCTTGTTCACTGATGTGGGTATATAAATACAGAAGCTCCTCTCTATAGCAGTTAGCTGTTATGAATCAAGTGTTGATTTTTATTCTGCTTGCTGACGGATTCTAATTATAAGTCTACTCAGATATGACATAGATGAATCGTGTGTCTCTGTTCTTGCTCTTGGATGAAAACTGTACCGAAATTAGACAGGAAAAGCCTCGGCCTGGCACTTGTGGCTCGCATTTTTCTTGGCACAGGCACTTTTATTTTCTGCCTTACCATTTCAACAAGGCAGAAAAAGAGGTGTCATTGAAGAGGAAAAAAAGAAAGAGGAGAATGAAAAGCCTTTTAAGGATGTGGCTGGGACAGACGTTATCCAGTAGGTTGTGGTAGTAACTCTCTGAGAGTATAGTGTCATTGCTGTTTTTAGGATCTGATCTTATGAGACCATGTCTACCCTCAGCGTCCTCGTTTCTGGTTGGGTTTGATAAACTAATATGCTGATTTTAAATCTACACCTGTTATCATCTTCATGCTGTTCCTCCCACAAACATGTTCAGCTGAGGTATTCATTGACATTCTGCCCTGTGTATACAACTATGACTATCATGCTGCTTGTGAGACCAGAAATGTCAGAGCATCAAAACTGTTATTGTGAACTCAGTGACTCTTGTATGATGGGCATGACGTCACTTTTGAACACAAGCAGAAGAAATAGTTTACTTTCTGTTATTGCATTTGGCAAGGGCTTGAAGTTAAATTTCCACATTAGTGCAACTCTATATAAGCTTCTTTATTACAGCTCAAGTGAATGAGCATAGTGCTGCAACCTTGGGTGACAACAGATTTGTCATTATAATAAAAAGGTAACGTAAGAAAGTTAAAAAAATATCTTTTCAATACTTTTGCTCAATTTTAGGGAAACAAAATTGACAGGGGATTTTCTGCTCATGACATGGAGAAGGAATGTGGTTTTGTATTTTTTAGATTTATTGCCAGGCTCCACATGTTTTTATCAACCAAAGAAATCTCCCTCCAGCTTGAAGTATTCCTAAATGATATGAAAGCCACATTGTGTACAAGCATATAAAGACCTTTAGCCGCAGACTTCCTTTCCTGTTCCCCTTTGTACCCTGCTGATTTTGTTTTGGATGGCAGAAAGGTCCAGGACCCGAGCTATTCCTTGGCTAATCTCCCATAATTGGACAATCGGCCCCTATTACAGCCATTACATTTGAGCCTGTTGAGCAATAGTGGCTTGTCTCGTCCATTCTAAGGCGCAACACAAGTCTACAGCTATATAGTTGTTATGAAAAAAACGTAATTTTTCAGAAAAGAATAGCCGAAGTAGCCCCCACTGCCACTTGACCCATTAAAAGTGAAGTGGCTAAAGCTAACAAAAGGTGGGTTAATTAATTTTCTCCTTTCTTTTTTGTAGGTCTCCAAGGACTCACCAAACATGTGTAAAACATGTGAACACCTTTTCTCTGACTCCCAAGTTACAAGCTGTGCATTACTGGACTAACAGGAAACCTCTAGGATCCAGCCAGGATTTGACACAGAGGATGCCCTAAACTCCGTTCAAAACAGAAGTCTATGTGTGTGACAGATTTTCTCCCAGGATACAAACTGTGTACATACTGGGCTGCTGTGAAACCCTCGGCACCATTAAAACAAAACAGCCCTCTTGTCATGTGGGTACATTACAGAAAAAGCCCCGTATTACCCTCACTGGTATCACCATCTTTTACGTCACCATGGACCGGAATAAACGCAATTCAATCGCTGCATTTCCTACACGACCTGAACGCCTCAATGAGGACAGGGATGGTATCGGAGGGGTAGGAGTCTGCGAGATGGGAATGGGCCTACCTTCACAGGTCAGACTGTGGTTTGTATTTTTGACATAGCACACAGAGATCCTCTGTCACTTCTAAAAAACATTATCTTTAAATAGGAAAGTCTGTGTATTCAAGTTCCTGTCTTGACCAGCTGTTGTCTATGATCATGATAACATACACTGTGAAAGGACCTCATCAGTTTACTGTGTCATTTCCACTTACGAGTGTCTTAATATAGACATGCAGTAAGATTTTGAGGGAAGATGTGTTTTCCTCCTCTCTATGCACTTTGTTGCTGAGTAGGTCCTTCTTAAAGTCTGTATGCCTCCCTAAATTAGTATTTATATGTGCATGCTAGTACGTAAGTCCTTCAGCAACAACAAGTATATCTTACCTTTTTTTTACCTCATGCTCCTCTGGATAAATTGTTGATTTTGCCCAGTTTTTACCGGTCTGTTCTTGTCGTCTCCAGGTGGGGAGGGTTAGGCCATCATCCTACAGAGCCCTCATCAGTGCCTTCTCTTGTCTCACACGCCTTGATGACTTCACCTGTGAGTGGATTGGTTCTGGGTTCTTTTCCGATGTGTTCAAGGTGGGTGGAGATCAGATATTATCTCTCTGTTTACCTTCTTTTTCTTGCTACACCTTTCCCATATTTTCTTGTTTTCTGTCTATGCTTCACTTCATCCATGCATGTATTTATAACCGATAAGGCAGTCTCCCAGATGCTGATTGGACACTAGAGTTGTGCTTGTGTCTCACTCCTGAATTTCATAAGAAAAGTGATCTTGTTTCCTCTCAACTGTGATTTTCCATTTGATTGGTGTGGTCATGTTGATGTGCTTGGTAGGTCAAAAACTGTTTGCGAGCTGTTGTCTCAAAGGGGTCTTGCTCTGACATTTTCAGGTCAAGTTAGTCCATAATCACTTCAAAGACATCACTTAAATACAGAGTAAGTAAGTTAACCCTGTTTCCTCACCCCTTCCCTCCAGGCATGTGGATTGAAGTCCCACAAGGATGTCTGGAATTATTAGCTTTAGTCGTTGATAAATGGATCCTCTTCACTAGAGGATTTTGATTGTATGTATGTCCTAAATACTGGTGTGACATCTGTACAGGAAAATGAAATATTTATTGGGCATTTATTTAGAGGTTATTTGTGAATGCACTCAACTTCTTCTTTTGGAAGACACACAGAATAGTGTTGACAAGCATGGGCGAAGGGTTTTGGCCTCCAATACATAAAGGGAAATGATCTGATAAAGTAAAATAAGAGCCAGGGTTCAATGTCATGTCATGACTCCTTGAGTTATCAGATTATATTACAATACACAATGGGCTCTATTTTTCTTGTCACTTGTCTTTTCATATTGGTATTTCAATGTTACCTTGGTGCAAGAGGATATGCCACTTACTTAACTGTACATTTATGTAACATGAGCTCTCCAATGGATCGGTGGACTGGTTTGACATTCAGTTTCCATTATGTGTAGGGGGGGTAGGCTGATTGATGACACTGTTGATTATGTCTGACAGCGATTGAGGGATGGGTGTGTGGTTATGTGGGCCAAGCTGGGCCAAGCTGATCCAAATGATTTGTACTGGAGCAAATCAAAGCCTATTTTAATTGATTTTTATAAGCCATGTTAGGCCAGTATTAAGTCCTTTTTTGTTTAATGTAAAGACATTGTGCTGTATACCAGATGTCAATAGTATGCCATTATGGGCTGCATGGGGGAAAAAGTGGCACAAACAAACAGCAGCAAACAGTCTCAGGTAATTAATTCTAAAAACTTTTGCAGCATTGTTAGTGATGGAAACATCATGATTACTTCAGTATTGATGTTGCTGCTCCTGTTCTACTGTTTAAAATGTTTTGTTGGCGTTAGAGTGACAAACACATCTTGCATCCTCTTGTGAATCACAAACATTTCAGCCTCCTGCATTAAATGTTGCTACCTGGCGGCTTCAGTCCCATAGGAAATCCCTTTGTGGAAAACGCAAAGGTAGAGTGGGAGGAGGATGAAGAATTCAAGGACAATGACGGACAGTAATAGGAGGGAACATTTGGTGAGACTAATTGCAGTAGAAGTTGAGTCCAAAAGGAGCAGGAAACCAAGGGAAAAAGCCTCTGATGGTGGAGAGGTGGGGTGGGAACGCTGTTGGAAGGGATGAAAAATTGGGATTGAGAAGAGGTTTTAGATGTTTACCGAGTACAAAGGAAGGCAATGACAAGGGCTGCAGAGGAGATGAAGAGGAGTTTTGGAAAGGAGGGTGATTGGAGTGGTTAGGGGGGTAGGAGGGAAAAAAAGGGGTTTGGTGTAGAAAGACATGGGGTTATGTTTTCCATCTGAGGGGAGTGGATGAAAAGAGAAGACGATGGGAGAGATACCACTACTAGAGAGATGATTAGGATTGGGCATGACGGCTTGTTGGAGGCAACAGCGTGGAGCAGAAAGAAGGGGATCAGGACCAAATGCAGATGGGGGGATGTGAAGAGTGAGGAATTGGGGGTCGGAGGAGGATAGACGGATGTGGGGGAGGAGGCCTTCAGAGGAGTGGCCATCTGTTGTTTCTGCTGTCCTGTGGTGGAGACTGGCGGCTCTTATAGCCGGCCCCCCTCCTTTCAACTTGAACAGAGAGATTTTTGTGTCTGTAAATAGGAGGGAGAAGGGGTTACAGACGTTTCTGACCATGATCTGTATGGTTTTTACTACTATGCATTATATTTAGTGTAGATAGCAGGTACAACAATGGCAGTATAGTGGCAGTATTATACATTTCACTCACTTTCCATGTTTATGCAGTTTATGTTCATTTTGTCCCACCTGTCAATTCCCATGCCTGCTGTAACTGACACTACCTGTCTATTGTCTCACTACTGTGAAGTCAGTGAAAGAGCCATTGTAAGAAGACAAGCGGCCCACGTTACTGGCGTACTGTATTACCACATATTTTTTACGGATTTTCCCCTAACCTAAGGTTTTTCTCTGAGAATTTTTGCAATAATTACCCACAACATATCGAATTTTCCCTCCACCATGTTTGTCAATATACAGGCTATTATCGTGTCTAGTAATATTTCATAGCGTGGGGTGAGGTTTAAAATGATTCAAGTGATTTGCATGATAAATTTACAGTAGCATAAAAGAGTTTTCATGGCAGCATGATAGTAAGTGCTTTTGCATGTTCAGATAACACCGTCTGGAGCTTTTGAATAGTGTCTTTATTACTGAAAGCCGTGAACCCTTTGATACAGTTCAAGTTTAAAATCTGCATGTTGGTCTAAATATGTCTCTTGCTGACAGGAAATGAGTTAGCATGTGTAGGTAGGTGTCATTTGGTGCGATGTCTTCTGTGGTTTCGCAGGTTGATGTTTCCTATTCGCATGCATGTCTCTTTAAAAGAACTGATATTCTAGGTAATTAACACAACTGCATTGTGGTATCTCTGAAACCTGTGGTGAAAAGACCCAAAGTCGTTTCAACTGAGGTGATGGGGCAATGAATTCACATGTACTGTAGGATTTCCTCTATTTCAGAATAAATGTGTCATTGTGTTAAAAGTAAGATATGAATGTACTAAAACTGTAAAGATGTTTAGAGTTCTTGCAAAGCAACGGGCTGCGGTGTTTCCTTGCTTTTCACCCGAGGCATGCTGGGAAAGGCTCTAGCCAGCCGTGGCGAGATGGATGGTGATGCTACGACAGTCACACGGAAACTGAAATCCCAATGCACACTAATATGAAATTGATTGTGCTGCACTGAATTGACAGTCTAGTCTGGTCAGCAGTGACCGACCTCATTTTGCTTCTCTTGTGCTGCTATCTTTTTTCTGCTTCCTCTGTTTTCTTGTTGTGTTTGCCAGATTTCTTCTTATGTGGCTCATTTTTATGCTATGTATGCCATTCAAATTTCTGCAACCACAAGAATAAAGTTGATTGCTCAGATGTTCGTTGTATCTGTATTTACATTGACAGCCATTTTCATTCGACTGTTGTTCAGGTACGTCATCGGGCTTCAGACCAGGTCATGGCTCTGAAGATGAACAAGCTCAGCAGCAACAGAGCTAACATGTTGAGAGAGGTCCAACTAATGAACCGGCTTTCCCATCCAAACATACTCAGGTCAGTAACCACAGTAACTTATCGGAGTAACTTAATTTTGTTGTGTGTTGTTTGATGTTTAAGTTTGTTCTTGTGGGTACTTCCACTGGAAACCACCTTGATAGCCAGATTAATGATGCGATTATTTTCCACTTTGTTGGTTATTGCATAATAATACCACATCCAATGCCTTTTGCTGTGTGATTATCCCTGCTGTAAGAAACTGATTATTAATAGGGAATTCCTTCTGATTTAAGGTCATTAACTGTTGGGTAAAACACCATGAATGACGTTACACATCACACACATCACATTATTAATTTCCGCACACACCTCCCCATTGAGTCATAAATGAAATGTGTTTTTGTCCTTTCTGCCTACCCTGCCTATGTTACCTCCCTCTTCTCTCACTTGTTCATGAAGCTGTGGTTGTGACCTGTTTCCTTTGGGGTTGGCTCGAAACTGTGTCAAACGCAGAGCCTATTAACAATGAATTTTCTAAGCTGCCAGCTCCTGTTAGAGCTACACCAGATGCCTGAAGGGAAAAAAGGGAAGGAGGACCCTTTCCGTTACAAATCCAGAAGCTATGAGTAGTAGTTATTTTATATTATATGGGCCGATGGGTTCACCAAAATGGCTGTAGCATTTTACCACGTAAGCCTTTTGCACCAGGTCACAGATGTGGTCCTGTTGAACTTTATTTCACACTTCTTGTCACATTTTTTTTTTTTTGCTTCCAATAGTGTGGTTAGCTTGTTTTTTATAGCACCTCAGTCATGGGGCTGGTAAAACTTAGTGAAGATGGTTCTTTAAAGGAAATATGTCAAAAACCTGAACAAGTGGAAGATGCAGAATCTGCTACATGAAGTAAATAAAACCAATGCTGCCATTGTCAGTATTAGAAATTAAGCTTTGACAGCAGTGACGTGCAGAGTGCAGTTTTTGCAGCGCTGTTTTGACAAATATACATTTGTAGTGGTCAGGAGCTTTGAGTCACAACATGGTGAAAGTACTTTTAGCTAAAGTCACCCCAGCTTTTTGGTCACTTCAAAATGTGTATGAATGTTTGCCCTTTTAGTCTGTTCATTGTTTTCTTATATGATTTTTTTTTTGAAATTCGTATTATTGTACAGCACAATTTTGTGTTCTTGTGGGTTTTTGTGTATTTCTCTTTAATTTAAAACACTTAAATTGTACTTTCATGTTTTTATTTTTCTTCCATTTTACTACAGATAAATTAGTAGTAAAAAAAAAAAGAGCTTTGTTGCTCATAGAAATCATGTCACTTCAGGTTGACATAATTCAGGATCCTCACAGACAGGGATTCTGTAGTAAACCCTTCATCCACTGCTCTGGGTGTCAGCGTGGGACAATGTGTGTTTATGAACACGCACATACATGCATGAATATCTTGGTGTGTGCACAGACACACATGCACACATCGTTCACAATGCCATCTTTGTTGAGCATGCCTATGGTGGATTGTGTGTGTGTGTGTGTGTGTTAACAAGCGGACACTGAGGGGGTCATTGTTAGCTGAAGTCTGACAAGGACCCACAATGTTGACCTTTTCATTGCCTCCAGAATTATGAGGCCTTCAGCTTGTGAACAAAGTTGGTTCATATGTTGTTCTGAGACATCAAACAGTCACCGTCCATTGTGGGTTAGAGTTATAACAATAATAACCTCTACAATGTCAACTAAACAAATCATCATCATCCATCATCATCATCATCAATGTTTATGACTTCCAATGTGTCGGTGAATACACACATGCTAGTAAAAGAGCAGAGTACAAAGTTCTAGCTCTGTTTGTTAAGAGTTTAGTGGTAGAAATGGGAGGAATGCAGGTGAAGTAATGGGGCTGCACAGTCTTGCAGTAATCACCTGTCTGGTCTTGCCTGCTGGAATTTTAATCTTTTCTTAACTAGTCTTCCTGCTTTCTCTGTTTACTCATAGCAAAAAACAGGGTCATCAAAGTGTCTTGTTTTGGTATTTAAACATTATTTTAATCTCACTATAAAGCAGGTGATTGAACTAGGAGGAATGTAAATGGTGTATGTGTGAGTGTTAGCTTTTGTTTACATTGCAGAGACGAGTAGAGTTGATCCTGGCCGCTGGTGGTTTATTCATTCTCGCTGTGGCATCATGAGACAAGTGTTTAACATCCTTCTCACTTTGCATATCTTCTTTGTTTTTTGTAGGTTTAAAGGCGTGTGCGTCCACGAGGGCCAGCTTCACGCTTTAACTGAGGTAGGAGAACATGTACACAAACACGCCATTTTAAAGTTAAAGCTTCTGTACAAACTAATGACACATGAGATCAAAGTGTCTCTGGTAATGAAAGGCAGAGAGCATCAGAGCACTTGTCGCCGTATCTCTTGTGTGCGAGTGGGTAGTTTCTCTTTTCCTATTATTTTCAGGTGAGCCTCACGTCATCCGTGAACACGACATCACAGTAGCACACAGACCTGTAATTGTAGAAAACCTAAAGAACTGAATGTCCTCCCGCCTGCTTAGGACTTAGTGTTTGTGCGTAAGATGGATGCAGGGAGAATCTGATACAGGCAGCTAATAAATGTTAGTACACACACCATTTAACCCTATATTTAACCAGTGTAGGTTCATCTGTGTGTGTGGGATGAAGAGAGATTGAGAGGGAGGGGGGAAAAGATAATATTAAATTAGTCACAGTAAATGTCTGATAAGATAAAAAAAAGTGTATGTTCAGCTGAATAAAAGCACAAGTTGTGCAGAAGGTCAGGCCTAACACAGAATAAGAGGTGCCAAGGGTCAGTTCAGCTTAAAACCAGTGTTCTTCTTACAGTTGGAATTGAATTTTCTTTAGCTGTTGTGCTTTAATATGACACAGGGTAATGTATGTTGTACAGATAAACTCAGAATAACACTTACTGTACATTTGTAGATTTCTCACATAAGCAAGACACAGGATTAAATAATGGAAATAATGTGAATTTTTATTGTGGATCGAACCGTTTCTAAAATGTCATAAAGTGCTACTCTTGCCTTTCCTGCATTGTGGTAATGATTTATTTTTGGAACTTTGGCCTGTTGGTCTGTCAGCTAACTCTGCTATCTTCATTACTTCCTGCTCCAAAGGATTTGACTTTGGCCATAAATGTTTTGCTGCTTAACATACAGACTGTAACATCGCTGTATTGAGTGTATTTAAACAGTGTTTACTCATGCAAACATACACATTCACTTAGCGGTTCATCCAGTCGCTTAATCTCAAATGTATTTGAATTCACATGCAGTGGTCAAATGCATGCAAATGTGGTCTAGAAGAATAAAACCCAGTGTTGATCCAACTCTGGAGAAAGCATACACTGTTTAAAGATGCTCACACATATGTTCTTAATTATTCTGCTGTGCTCCACGGTGAATGTGCCTATTGTACCCTCGACAATAACACACACACCAGCTTTCTGTAGCTGCATAATGACACATGTTTTAATATTTATACACACGTGTACACACCTGGTTCTATACTGCAGTTACAAGGTAAATCAGCGCATTTGAAGGTATGCATTTAAATAACACTGTGGTAGGTCTTGTTTTCCGGCTGCAGCGTAAACTGATCCTGTTGTGTCGTGTCAGGACCAAACTAAATGCTCTAACCTTGGTAGCAGGCCCATGGTGTTTTGTTACCTGACCCCCACTATGAGGCCGCACTCAGAGGAAACGGAGAATGAAGTTACTGCATGGCCCCAAGCTACTCCAAGACATTTAGTGGCTCACACACACACACACACACACACACAGTTGTGTGCGTGTGATGCTGCTAAACTGGATGTTTGCATCAACGATAAATATACCCATATGCTTTTTGCGGTAACTTGGAAAACTCTGGCTGTGTCGTGGTTACATCACGGTTACTACCTTTGCTCAGTTGCTGTCATGCATTGCACTCAGCATTTATTTAGCCAGTGGCGATGGAGCACTTTTTAATCCTGTGACAGCAATGATGCAATTAATTCGGTCTGTAAGAATATTTTTCTCACTCACTACATACTCGTCTACAACAAACTCTCCATATAGTGAGTAGACCATAGTGTATGAGTGGGTGATGTTGGACACTTTAAAGTAGTAGAATGATAGAAAACACTCAGTGTACAGGTATCACTAGTGGATTAGTATTTTCATGTGGGAGTTATACTTTGAAGGCTCCAACAATCCAGAGTGTAAAAACCTCGTTCAGCCTCGGCTGAGCTTCAGTTTAATTCACCTTATAGGAAAGGCTACTGCAATCATAATCTGGCCCTACTGGTAAGTCATGACCCATGGCAGGATTATACTGCCGTTTGAAGCTGCTCCCAGAAGCAAACAAGGAATCTTTGTTTGAGTGTTTCCAGGGTTTTTTTTTAACCTGAAACACTGACAGCACAGCGGTGGGACCAGCCGTATGTTTCTTATTTCCTCAGCTTTCTATGTTGTACATGATCATAGTGAGGTACTAATGTGACCCATACATGTTGAGGGATTAGTGTGGTATATCAGTAACTCCACGAACAGGATAAAGCAAATTCCAGGAAGAAAATGCCATGCCCAGATAAGAGGTTTTTCTGAATATGACTTTACCTCCACTTACTTACTTTTAGTTGACACAGCAGGTGCAGTCATCTGGAAAACCATTTACATTTTGGACCAGGCACTGTTTGTGTTCACTGCATAATCTGACAGCGTGAGAGTTAAATGTTGCGTTGTCTACATCTCGAATGCGACGATAAAGAAGGGAAGTTGGATTCGTTTTAGAGTTTTCTCCTGCTGTATTCCTGTCTGCCTAAACTCCAACCGAGCACACAACAGATGTTGAACGCTGTGGTTACTGAAGAATTTGCTGCACAAATAGTGTAATCCCCTGAGTTCTTGATTTGGGGTGTATATATTTATGTGTGGGTGTGTTTGTGTCAAGCTTTATCTGTTCAGGGTGCTGGCATGTGAATGTTCCACATTTACCGTAGGCAGAGGCATAAAGATCGCTTGTGCTTTACAGACAGTTGGTAATAAAACCAATGCTCTGCTCTGCTGTGTTAACTGCTATTTAAACATGAGATATCAGGATTATTCCTGTGAATAAGGCAACACATAATGGAGTCAATATGACTCAATAAAAAACAATGACTTCATGAATTTCCCCCCAAATTTAAGGTAACGTTGGTTGGGTGGACAAACAGGTTTTCCATGTAACAGCTCGCATTTCCCATTTCTTTTTAGCATCAATTTAAATATGTAGAAATAAGAAAATGAGATCTGTTTTCTTCCAGTGTTATCATTGTCCTTTTGATTCAGATACTCCAGAGAGAGGGTGCAGATCTCTATTCAGCTGAAAAAAAAACAACTGCAGCTTAGGGAAATCATGGAGATTTGTTGAAATAATACAGCTCAGGGTTTTACATTTACTTTAATAATACATAGAAATGAACATAGAAAAGAAATCAACTGATAACATTGTTAATTCAGTTGTGTGAAGTGAAGTGTAGACCTCATCCCATCACTGTCAGCCCCCTTTGTTCAAATTCTGCACCTGTCAGTCATAACATTAACCAAACCGTCCCTTCATCCCATCTCAGCTCTGCCTAGTTAACTACTGTGCTTCGTGATATGTGACACAGGATTAGCGTGTTTGCAGGTTTGCATGCAAGCAGCAAGGTCAGACCAGTTCTTCTGGATCAAAGCTGACAGACAAAGTGAAGGACCCTGGATACTGCTGAGCTGATTTGCATCACTGGTTGCCTGCTCTTCAGCCGACATAGTGTCCAGACGGTCCAGTTGAACAGGCTGCAGGCCAGATATTGTTTGGCCCAGTTGGTCAATATATCAGCAAACCTGCCAGGCAGCCAGACGGTCTGCGGTCAAAGAAACCAATCAGTAATCCACTTTGTGTGTTAGAGTAATGGAGTTAGTCAGTACTATTATGTCATTAATTGTGTATATATTTTAATGACACACTGAGTGAGTCAGCACAGCAGGCGACTAATGAATTCTACAGCCAGCTACTCCGTCTGTTGTTTTTGTCAATGGCACTAGAATTGTATTATATTGCTTTGCTGGAATATTCACACAATGAGAGTTTGATTCATTTAAAAGTGACATGACCGCCCCTACACTTCACTGTTTCTACATTTAGGCTTGAAATATTTCATATTAACCTTGTCTTGTATTTGTTTGTTTTTCCTGCTTTCTGTAGTATATCAATGGAGGAAACCTGGAGCAGCTTTTGGACAGCAACAAACACCTGAGCTGGCCCACCAGGGTGAAATTAGCCTGTGACATTGCCAGCGGTCTAGCCTATTTGCACTCCAAAGGCATATTCCACCGGGACCTCACCTCCAAGGTTAGTGAGACGGGCTAATTGGTCATTAAGAGGCCAGTGTCCATTGCTAAAAGCAGAACTGTCGGGCTTCCTGTGTGTCTTCAGCAAAACAAAGTGGTAACTGAAAAAAACAACACAACTGATGTGTTTGTTCTTAGAATAGTTGTTTTTAGACTCTAATGTACATTTTGCAAGAAGCCCTGTGGTGTTTTCTTTGGGTGTAGACAAGTCAACAGCGTATGATGAAAGAGGAATTATGTGTCTTGACAGCCCACGTTGTGTTATCCCCAGATTAATCAAGGAACCTCTAAGGTGGTGAACGTTAGGTAAAGTCCTAACGAATCAAACTTGCTTTTGTACCGTACGTATAATAATTCTCTAGCAGTCTGAGCTGACCTTTCAGAGCAGTGGACTGGACTTCTTGGAAGGACGATAGCTTCCCTAGTTCCCTGTTAGTGTGGGATACATTTTAAAATGCAGCAAAAAAAAATCAGTGGAGCTTTAAATAAAACTTAAAACAACATTTAAATAGTAAATATAGTAAGTGTCTACTTGGCAGTCTTAAACACTCTCTACTTCCAGGAGCCTCTACAGAACACTGTCACTGTCAGACATTCAGTACCAAGCAGCTTCTAGTTTTCCAGCTTGACTCTGAACAGGGACAGGGACAGCATGCACTCTGCAGTAAAGTCATTTTTATTTCCTGCCACCTGTAAAGGTGCAAAGAAGTGCACGGGGAAATTTAAGTGACAACAAGCGATTAGACACATATTAACTGTTCATATTGTGGTTCCTCAAATTAATGCAGGTCTATTGAGTTATGACTCATAGCTCAGTTGGGGAAGTCACTGATAGTCTTTTTATAAATACTTTATACTTTATACTTTATAAAGGATCCACAACACAGTGTTGGAAGCACAGTGAAAGTCTAGCTGTAAGCTGGATTCATGTATCATAAGTTATGCCAAAATAGACATGTATAAATAAACTGTGAGTACATTAATATTCATTTCAGCTGAGTGGCTCTGACTCCCAAATGTCACTGCCGTGTTACACAGTGCTGTGCAGATGATGTCATTACACGTACTGTTTTAGTTATTCAAATTTCACAGTAATGACAAATGGTCGCTGGTGCTTTAGGGCTAAAGAGGAACAAACATGTCATGTACTTTATAATGAAATACGAGTTAAACTAATGAAGTTTAAATAGGAAGTCATGTCTGTTTTGTTTCCTTAGTGTTGCTGCAACTTCCTCCAGTTAGCATCGGTGTTAATGGTTTTTCTATATTCACAGAACTGCCTGATCAAATGTGATGACAACGGCTACACGGCAGTGGTGGGAGACTTTGGCCTGGCAGAAAAGATCCCTGCTAATGTGTAAGGAGTCTTTAATGATCACTGTTCCACTTGAAAAATACGCCCAGGCCAGACCTTAACATTTCTGAGAGATATGTTCTCCTCCTCCTCCTTTTACCGACATCACAGTGATACTTAGTTATATTATAACACTGCATGTAATCTGTGTCGAAACAAGGAGTGGCTATGGTGTTGAAATCACTGATAGCCTTCACGGTATGATAGCTTTGTCTTGTCTACTGTGCTTGAGTCAACCTTGAAACATCCATGCAGTTAGGAAAAACTGAAGAAAATCAAAAACACTCAATATCAGTGCTGTTCTGTGTCGGCTTGATGAGTTGTTTGATCTAGATTTTACTCATGTCTGCTCTTCTCCTCAGTGTTTTAATATCATTCTGTTCTTGCTAACTCACTCAAGAGTGTTCCTCCTCCTCCTCCTCCTCCTCCTCCTCCTCCTCCTCATTCCAAGTAGAGGGTTATTTATTAACTCAGAGGTCAGGCACTATCATTAAGCCGCCTCTACAGTTTACATTCTCTGCTTTGATAATAGGAGGGCAGTATCACTGCAAGGTTTTACTACTTTTTAATTCCTCCTTGGCACAAAGACAAGATGTCCCAGTTTTCTCCTTTATAAAGAGTTCCAAACGACATTTATTTAATAAATTTAGCATATATTATGTTGATTGTATATAGGTGCTCCTGTTTTGTTAATGTTTACTAAGTGAGGAAGTGCAGTGTGTCAGATAATGATGAATCTGGTCACTTACTCAAACTGTTTTTTTTCCCAGGCAGGTAATAGAAAGTCTAACCTTGTGATCATTATGAACAGGGTCAGGTCAGGCTTTTCTCTTTGGTGGTGCACCAGGTCAGGAAGGGATTACCTCCAGCAAGCCTTTCACCAGCCTGCCATATTAAACACTCTGCTGTTTCCTGTGTGCGCACATATTTATTACATCATTGAGGCAGGAGCACAGAGATCAGGAGTCAGTCCTATTTCTCACATTCTGTAGTTCAGGTGACATGTTGAGTATAATAAAACATTCTGTGTTTAGGGCTGAAGGAGAGAAGCTGTCAGTGGTCGGTTCTCCTTTTTGGATGGCCCCAGAGGTGCTGAGAGATGAAGCCTACAATGAGAAGGTAACCTCTGATCTTGTAGAGCAAAGAGTGCCATTACCCAAGATATAAGATAAACCTTCATTTTTCAGAAGGAAGAGTTCATATTATTATTATTTGGAGTGTTTGTTCATTGTGTTTATCCATTTATTTGCAGGCTGACGTGTTCTCCTATGGAATAATCCTGTGTGAAATCATTGCAAGGATCCAGGCTGACCCTGACTTCCTTCCTCGCACAGAGGTGACCTTTCCCTCTCACCTCCTTCCCGCCTTGTAATGCTTAATCTAAGTGTTTGCACTGTACACATGCTGATCCTGATGGTGTCCCATAGTTCTCACCCTGTTTACAAGTATTCATGACTCACACAGAACTGAAAAGGGGAATGTTAAAATATGTGCCAGCCCATTCAGGCCAATATAAGTTCAAATATTTACCAGCTGTTTATCTATGTGAGCAAATATTTATTATTTCTTGTATGTGAAGCAATGACCCACTCCATACACATGTAGATTGTAGGTGATCAGGGTTGCAGCGTAATGAAATATTCATATTCTCACAAGTCTGTTTGGTGTTTTAAAGATTCTTCAAAGTCGTTTCAACCGAAGTACCAAGAACTACAGCTGGAGAACTTAATAGTGATGCGTCTTTCTAAAATTAAGGACGTGGTTACTTAGTAAATTCACAACATTTGTTCTAGGCAACTTTATTAAGGAACTATTTTCTACCAAAATTGCTCAATTTTCACACCAAAACAACCTAAATGCAGAAGTAGCACCCAGGCCATTTAAAGTTAGGGCTGAACTGTCCCACACGCTTGTTTCTCTCACACAGTCTGTGTCGTTAAAATCTCTTATTAGCAGCTGCTATATTGACCTTTTGCATGAATCTACGGGGAATGATAACTGTTAAAAAGGATCACCGTTTGTGTCCCAGTGTGGATTGTGCCTTTAAGCCTGGCTTAGAAGTGAATCAGTACTGAAACACACTGCTGGTTATTAGTGTCTGATAGTGAGCTTGGCAGTCAGCAGGTCCATGTCAGGGGGATTAGTTTGACATGAGTCTGGCTTTGGCAGTACAGTTACAGTATGTCAAACATCTGATGAAGTCTCCGTCATTATCCCAGTGTTAGGATGTGAATTTCCTGTTTATCTTTCACGTGTCATATATCAAACCTCTTTGTCTCTCTCTCTCTCCGCCTCTAGAACTTTGGCCTGGACTATCACACGTTCCAGCACATGGTTGGAGACTGTCCACCTGACTTCCTTCAGCTGGCTTTCAACTGCTGCAATGTGAGTCTCCCTCTGATTGTGTTATTGCAATCAGTTCAGAAATGCTGGGTTTACACAGACTGGAAGGTTTCCGTCTGTAATCACATCTCTTTGTCGTTTCGGTTTTATTTCTAATTTATTAAGTAACTTTTATTCCCTTGTTGTGAAGTAAAGGAGCAATCTGATTATCTGAATAATCTGACATAGATTAAGATTCAGGGGGTGCCCCATTGTCTAAAATCTGGATCAGTGACTTTGCTTCATTTATCTTGAGTAAAATCAGTAAGTTCAAATCAAACCACATACAAAACACATACTGGTCTTTATACTGGTTTAGTTCTGTATCTTCACTGGACTGGATCTGTGCCATTTCTTTCTCTCCATCATTAATTACAGCCACAGATGATGAAAATAACTCATTTTTTGTGTTTTCTTCATAAAAAATTACAGTAATTTTTTATGAAGAAAAAACAAAAAATGAGTTATTTTCCACAAAACAAAAGTTAGGTGGCTGAGGCATTATTTTTAATCATTTTGAGGAATTTAAATTCCTCAAAATGATTTAATGTTTGGTAGTTTTGAGCAGGGCTGAAGTTGTTTAACATATTTATGCAGAAAAAAGTAAGAAAAAATATTAATCTGTTAATTTTTTATAGCAGTTTTTTGGAAGTGGACGTTTTTGTCCACGAATGACACAAAAGGGTAGTAATTTAGAGTGACGCCTGAGGGTTAAGGATTTTACAGCACCCTGCAGATTGATCCTCTATTGGCTGCCTCCATCCCTTCTCATCCTCATCTGTTGTCTTGCATTTGTCATCATTCTCTCTCTTATCCTCCCTCCAAGCCTCTTTTAATCTGAGGATATAATTCCTCATCAGCTGTGTGTCTTTTTTTTTTCTTATATCCATGTTTCTCTGCCATCATGTTTTGTCTCCTTATATTATTGAGACTGTTTTCCTGGTATTAAATTCTTCCTTCTCTGCTTATTTTACCATCCTTCCTGCAGACCATTGGTTCATTGGTTCATTGCTTAAGTTGTGTTACTTCCTGTGATTTAGTTTTTCCCTTGATGAGAACCTGCACATTTCTGAGTATCGTACCAATATGCTGTACGTCATAAAGCAATCCTTCATCGCCTCATTAAACAATATATCAGACTTCCTGTAACCTCCACCCTGTTAAATACAATTTAAGGCTTGTGGAGGCAACAGCTGGGCACTGCTTTGCTTAAGTACATTATTACACTGTTACATAATTAGCTTGGTGTTAATAGTTAATGTTTAAGTGGTACAAGTAGGATCTGTTTTAATCATAAAGTAATGTTATCATCACCCCTCCAGATGGATCCTAAACTCCGTCCGTCCTTCCCAGACACTGTCAGATACTTGGAGGACATTCTCGCACGCCTTAAAGTGGAAGACATGGAGCACGAGTGCGTCCCACTCAGCGGGGACAATGACAAGAAAACCATACCCAAAGGTAAAAGCTCTGCCCACTCACGTAAAGCCTCAGCTTTACAGTCAATAAAAGTCACATCCTTTTGTTTACAAGGAGATGCTTGTAAATTCCTGAAAGGGAAGGTGGAAGGAGAGGAGGCTGTAATCCAAGCAAGGCAGGAGAGATTTATTTCACGGCCTTCCTCACCTTTCCCTCGCGACTACATATAGATGCTGCCCATAATCCTTATCTTGCCAACCAGTTGACTAGTCAGTATTTCACTTGTTATCTAGTGAGTCAGGCTTACATAAACGTCTCTGTCCTAAAGCGTCCCTTTTCAAAACACGGTTTATTCCATGTTTGTGCAGTCAGTTACAAGGCTGCTGTTTACACTGTCATCACCATAACATACAGCCAGGTTTACTCAAGCCAGATCTCACTCCTTTTAGGCAATAATATCCATAATTATTATTATTATTATGCATTATTGCAGTTTAAGCCTGTTAGTCAAGGGTTAAACGTTGTCTTGAGTCTATATCACATCTCAAAGCGCCACAGATCTGACCGTAAACCGGTTGGTTACTGATAATCACCTTCATCTTCGTCTTAAAGAGGAAATTTGGTCTGAGATCAACATTCCTATTTTGAGACACATGATCCATGTAGGCCCACGTTTCACTTCTAATTTGGTCCAGCATTCAGCCGCCTGCATGTCTGACCATCATGGAGTCAGGAGGCAGTAATGTATTTGTTTAGACAAGCTCACCAGCTGCTTTTCTCCCGAACACACACCGTCCGTCACTGTTAAAGCTGTAAGAATATATCAAAGTCTGAGTCTGTTTACGAAAGAATTCATTTTTCATGTAGCCTTTATTATGTGGAGGCATGGCCAGGATCTGACAGTTCTCCCTCTTTGCTTGATAACATCAACATTTCCTGAGGTCACCCTCATTGTAGAAAATGTTTCTGTTGCATAACACACGCTACTTTTCCAGTAGTAGCTTTTGTTTGGTCCTCATGAATAAAATGAGTAGTTCTTTCAGACATTTTCTGGAGTAAATGAAAGATGTGATTACTCAGAAACGCAGAGATACTTTGAGATTTGAGAAGAGATAACATTTTTGTGAGCTCATTTGTTTGGATGTAACTTATTTTTGACGCTTCGGCTTATTGTTTGTTTATTTTTTCTAGAAACAGTGAACATTTACTGGAAAGTCTTCTGAAATAAACCTAATCAAACTTGTGTAATTGTCCATATAAAAAGTCGAAATGCAGTACTCAAGGTTACTACACAGAATTAAGCCTTTGTTGCCACCTAGTGGTTATACTTAAAAACTGTCTTTCTGTCTTGAAACTACCAAATTATTCTTCTGTATATACATGTTGTATTTTTTGAATCTGTGTGGTCACAAAGTCTCATCTTCTTCATTCAAGGTGAGAAGATCCAGGGCTTCAAGCGGCTGAACCCTCTCGGTTTCCAGAATGATAAAATCCCTCCTAAATCACCGCGCCCCAGAAGAAACATCTGGCTCAGCCGCAGCCAATCAGACATCTTCTCCTGCAAGCCAGGACGAAAGGTCAACGTCCAGGACCCATACTACAACCCCCCCATCACCCAGAGAGCCTCCAAGGCCCGCAAGATCAACCCTTTCACCGCTCGGGAGGACCTGTGCGGGGGCAAGATCAAGTTCTTTGACGTGCCCAGCAAGAGCGTCTTCTCGCTGGTGTTTGACCTCCACTCACCTCCAGGGAGCGTGTTCAGTAATAACCCGTCATCTGTTAACGGACCTGGCGGACCGCAGGTGGAGACGTCTTATTGCTGGCAGCAGCTGCCGGGGAGACAGTGTCATTCCTTACCAGTGTCCCCACAACTTCCACGCTCAGAGATCTCCCACCTCGCCGCCGCTGTTACCTCCAATAACAACGGTAACTCCAGTCAGCTGTCCACGACTCTTCCAGGTGAGCTCACGTGGGAAAATATAAGTCATGTAGTCAACAGTACTTCAGGAATTCACTAAAAAAATCTTCAAATTTGGCAGATTGGAAGAAACAAATTCAGAACAAAGTGTTTAGAATTTGATGCTTAAAGGTCAAAGAAGGTCTGAGGTGAGCTGAGGTCTAAGAGAAATTCATGACATTTTTCACAAATGTTCCCTTCAACCTGAGGATCAACTGATTGGAGTTTGGTTAATATCAAGGTTAATATAAGATGACTGTGACTGAACGCAACCTTTTCCTTTAAATTCATCTGTTTATTATGCTATTATTAAATAAGGTGAAATGCTCTGTGCTGACAGTGTATAAAAGTCAACTTCACTTGTTAGGTAGCTACTCCAGTTTGCCTTTTTAGCCTCATTTTAATTATGTCATCATCACTTTCTCCAGTTCCAGCTACTAACTCCAGGTCCGAGGCTGGCCTGGTAGGAAACGACATCCGACAGAAGACGGTGTTGAGCAGCTGGGCCAAGAAATACGTCGTGGCCGAAATCCCACCTTACTGCAGGCAGAGAGGGAGGGAGGACGATGGAGAGGTAGAGGGGAGGACACAGGGAAACAAAGAGGACAATTTTTGTGGTGAGAGCTGGTCTCCTATGATCCCCAGCAGTGAGAGAGACAGTGCAGAGGGGATGGACTGCTCCAGCAGCCTGGAGGAAGAGGAGGAGGAGGAGCGGGACAGAGGGACAGATACATCCCCGATGTAACACACCCATACAGAACACACTCAGACAGAGCGGATAGGTAAGGTACTCCTTAGGACTGGATGTGAGGACATGGAGGGAGACGAAGGTCGACTGATAAGACTGCACACATTTCAAAGAAGAATAAAAAGGAAAAAAAAAACACACTTGATGTTTACCTTTCAAGTGAATGTGTCACATGTTGAACTAATCAAACACACACACTTTAGATCAATATTTTTCTAAGCTACCACCCAGAAGTGACAAGAAGCTTTTATTAACATGACGGACACACACTCTGCATTGAGATTATTTTTCTGAGAACCTTGTTTATATTTAATATTGTGAGATGTAGATTTTTTTTTCCCCCTTTAAATGTTACCTGTAGTTGTCTCGTTCGTGATTCGAGGGTTATTGAAGATATTTTGTGTTTAAGTTTAAAAAAAATCAAAAGTACCGTTTGATACTTCCTGTGTTCATCTTGAGACAAGCGAATTTCTGATGAAGCTGAATTTATAATAACTGTGCCTGAAACTCATGAGAAAGTTTTGGTTTAAGATTCATTCCAGTCAGTTGATGAAACCCTTAAAAACATGGAGGGTTAAAAATTAAAACCTTGTACATTTTGTCATTTTAAAGTTGCTGCTCAGACGCTGACAGTTAAACAGTTTCCCTTCCTGCAACTAGAGAGTTCACAATAAACCACTATTGGTTATTATTGTAATTTATATGAATAATATCATTTATACATACAGTTTAACACAGAACTCCAGTTCACTCAGAAAGAATAGAAAAGTTTTAGCCACCATAATCTGCTTGGTCTGACGGGATTGGTTGTTTATGGTGGCTAATCTTAAACTTGAAATACTCTTTTGAAGTTATACATAAAAAAAAATCACATCAACTATGTCATAAACAGTGTTATGAAACAAAGTGATTATTGCTGATACTCAGATTACTCCTGTTTTGTCTACCAGCACCTCATGCAAGTAGAAATATGGCTTCTTAAAAATAAAAGCGAACTCAGGAGTCATTTCAGTCACGAAGGGAAGCAGCGCCGCCTGGTGTTTGTTTCTGTTCAGACACCCTGAAGGTGAAGATTTAAGCAGCACGTTTTCAGTGTGTGTGTAATAAATGTTGTTGCAGTAAATGAACTCCTAGCTGCTGACATTTAATCTGCTCCATTAACGTCTGAATCCTCTGCACTCCTCTGGATGTGTGGAACCGGTCTAGTACAGGAATCCATTTCCTCACTGCGCAGTTTTTCTGAACAGTTCTCAACCTGAAATGAAATGATACCGTTGCTGCTGCTCAGCTCCAGCACTTCCTTCTCCCTTTGTTACCCTCGGCCGACCTCCGTCTGATCACTTTAATAGGAACTAAAATGCACTTGTACAGTGAAAAAGCTCAGTGCTCTCTTATCACTACTTTTCTATGCAAATTGTGTCGCAGTTTTACACGTTAAAGGATCTAATTTGATATTTATGAAAACCCTTTAATGTCTTACCTTTGTACATTTGTGTAAAAAGTTTGTGTTACTGCTTTGTTGAATACAGATTGTTTCTTTCCGATTGAAAAACAGCTTCCCTGTGTTTTTTTCATGAGGATGACGTAAACAGAATCGACTGTACCTCTTCTTGAGAAGTAGATTTGTTTTTAAATAAATGAAACTTTTACTTTCAGAATTGATTTGAATGTCCTGAGAATGACGAGGGCGACTGGTGAGAAAACACGCAGACTTCACATCCTGATGATGTGTCACCAGTGGTTTCTACGTGTTAGTTGTCACATGAGTCACAGCCTGGTGGTTAATGCTGCTGTTTAGTGGATCGAGCTGTCAGTTCTCTTTGTATATTTTGGTGTGTATGTTCACATTTTGGTTAAATGTGGTCACAGCGTGATCAAACACAACTCGGTAAGTTCAATCGACAGCAGTTATTTGTGGTCTGCATGATGATTAAATCAAAATAGTAGAACCTTCATTTAATAACAAAAGTACAACAGATAAATTGTACAACTCACAAGCTAGGTTAGCTTAGCTTTAACCCACTGGATTAGCCATGAACAGAATATGTGTTACACCATATTGTGACTGATCTAAGGTGACAGTGTTTATGTAGTTACACATATTACTAGCTATTACTAGCTACCAAAAGGGGGAGAGAAAAAGATCCACACACTAACTTGAAGCTTAATTCCAGCTTATTTCCTCTAAGTGTGTCTAGTGTATCATATGCATGTCTCTATCGCTGATGTAAACTCAGTGTGCTGTTTTCTGGTGGGACGTGAGGCTGGAGCGCTGCGTGAAGCACTTCCCGCACAGCGAGCACTCGTAGGGTTTCTCCCCGCTGTGGACCACCGCATGTCGGATGAGGTTGCACTGCTTGGTGAAGCTCCGGCCGCACTGCATGCAGCTGAACGGCTTCTCGCCCGTGTGACTCCTCAGATGCTCCTTAAGCTGGCTGAACCTCGTGAAGCTTTTGTCACAGTATGTGCAGCAGAACCTCTTCTCGCCGAGGCTGGACCTCCACGACGGCCTCATCCTCCTTGCGAGGCTGAAGCTGCTGCAGCAGCTGCGAAGATCCTCGCCCGTGTTCCTCGTGTGAACTGTGGCGTCTCTGTACTGGTGCTGTGATTGCTGAGGAATCAAGCTTGGATTTATGGAGTTAATCTGTGATAAAGCACCGTGTCCTTCATCTGGTTGTGGTCTCTTGTATCCAAACGTTCTGGCTCGTCTTCTCACTCGTGCAGCAGTCGCCACCAATGAATGGGGTTTCCCCACTGTGCTCACTGAAAGAACCCTGGGTACTATATCCTCCAAATGCTGGCCGGTCTGAGGTGTGAATGCAGTAGGAATCTGTTGCCCGGGGTACGACACACTTGGTTCAGCAGCAGCGTCTCTGCATGCGCTTGTTGTCCACAGCTGCGGTCCAGCTTCCTCTGCCACATGGCCTGAATTAATTGGAGCTCTGTTCTCATCAGGCTGTTCCTCTTTCTCACATTTTACCACAAGTTCTGTCTCATCTTGGTCTCTGGGTAGCTGCTGTTCTGGGAAAGTGTTGTAGCCGTCTGCAGGGGAAAACAGAGCATCCCCAAAGCTGGCAGTGTGGGCAGACTGTGAGGCTTCAAAACAAGGCAGCTGCTCAGCTTCAGAAACTAAAGACAGAAAACAATGAAATTATATCACAAGAACACAGAAAATGAAGGAGAAAGCACACTGCGTCTGATTTGCTCTCTGCAATTTGAAGAAAATCCATTATATAAATCCAGTACATCTCCTCTGAAGTGTGGCTGTTTGGATGTTTGCGCTCACTTGTTTTGTCCTCCGAGTCGTTCTTCCATGTGTTCTCCTCTGCACACTCCTCTTTGATCTGTATGTGCTCAGCTTCATCAGCGGGCTGCAGGTCTGCACGCTAAAACACCATCAAAGACACACACACAGCTTAGTGACAAATAAAACACACAACTTGTGTCAGCTCACAATATGCATGTGTGTTTTGTTTGTTTAGAGCTCAGACATCAACAATAAAGCAGCTCTGGGAAACTGTGATAGGTGCCTTGCTGCATAAAAGTGTCCCAGTCTGAAAGAAGGGACTCTTCACTATGTATTTTTAAGTCCTTGTGGGAAAACAGCCTGTTTTGTTAAGTCTCTTACGCACTGATTCTCATCGTTGAAGTTTCTAATTGCAGAACATAGCTTGGTAAACATGTTGTTGCTTTTTTTTATACCTGCTGTTGTTGATTTGGAGCCTCTGTGTCCATCTGTCTGTCCCAGTCTGCATTGAGACTTTCTTTGTCCAAGACTACTTTGACTACAGGAGTAAATCTGCCTCCTGTTGGAAGGTTAAACACTGAGGAAAAAAGACAGTCAACAAAGGTCACACACACACACACACACACACACACACACACACACACTCAAATGTATCAGAACGGTATTTAGTAACTCCTGCTCCACCTTTCCTCCTGGCTCTCATCCTGCTTCTCTTCAGCTCTGCCTCCATCACCTCACACTTCCTCTTCAGCAGGTTGATGTCCTGCCGGCTCTGGCTCACCTCCAGCCGGAGCAACGCGCAGCTGTCGTCCACGCGTCGGTTTATTTCAGCCACAGCTGCCTTGGCCAGGACCTCCATGACGGACAACAGCTGGCTCTGGAAGCTGCAGTTCTCCATTCTGCGCCGGTTTAGGCTTTATTGTTGCAACACAAATAAACGTATTCACACGCCTGTTGTGTTGTATGTCACTCAAGTTCAGAGCTGAGGTGTTTAAATGTCTTCCAAACGTTGCATTTACCTCTGTTGCAGATTGGAGGATACGTGTTTATATTCCTTCCGCGATGGCTGAATGGAGTCACTTGTTTTAACTACCGGTACGCGTCGCATGGGCGGTGTCACATACGTGCTTCATTTACTCGCTTTAAAATAATACACATTTTGCATTAATCGCTGTCAATAATTTTCTCTTAATTTAAACACAATTTTGCCAATCTCACTTTTTTATTTTAGGCGTTATTTTACGTTATGTCCGCCACTACGATAAATACCGGAACATGAAAATCAGCCACCCACAGGTGACGTTTTGGGATTACCGTAAATATTAGCTGACATGCGCACTGTGAACCGAGGTCAAGCACTGTATACAAACGTTATAACACTTTTATCTATTATATTATCGACAGATATTCTTTACGTTTTCTAAAAAGAAATATTTTTATTCATATTATCTATTATCATCTAAGTTAAACGTATAAATAAACAGAATCAATGCCCTTCAATAGAATTCATGTATGCGCCTCTCAACACCTGTCAGCTAGCTAGCAACCCAAAGTTTAAAGTTCGCAATTAGCTGTTAAAAATGTGTCCAACAGGTAGGTAGAGATATTTATTATTGAAAAGATATAACTAAACAAAAATATTTTACACAGTCTGCATTTTTTTTCTCCATTCGGTAGTTTTTATCTTAGCTAGACGCGCTTAGCAAGCTAGCTAACAGCTAGCTTGATGGAAATGCTAAATTACACTTTATTTACCTAATTTCAGATTGAATAACATGGACGTTAAAGTAAGCTACTTGTGTTGATTCTCTGTTGAATGAATTGAATGAACATTTATTATCTGTTTAGCGTCTACTAGGTCGACCATCTGTTTAAAACAACATTGTGCTGATTAGAACACATTTAATTTCTTGTTAGACCATATTAATAATTCCAAACAAATAGAAGAAAGGAAACAAGAATAAAAGAAATGATCAGTAGCAATAGCAGAAGCAAAAAAAGATTCCATAGATGCATAGATTCCAAAGTCACCAAGATATTTGCTGATTACTGAGTGGTTTATTTGTATGTAATTATTTGAGTTACTGTGGGTATTTAGTGGCTTTTAGTGGAAGAATCTTCGGTGTGTGTTTCTCAGCAGCACTGTGTGTGTGGTGCAGTCATGTTTCCTCTGTTCTGGTAGAATTGGGACTCTGTGGTCTGTTCCTGTGCCGTGCTGTTATATCAGTTTGTGACTTTTAATTGGGATTCTTGTTTATGTCGGTACTCTCTGAGGTGTGTTTGCAGTGATTGGTATCAATGTAAAGTAGTTAGAGTCAAAAGAATCAGTGTCAGTTTTTGTCGCCTTTGTTCCATATGTTTTAATCTACTTCCTTGTATTAAGGCAAGGTGATCACAGAGACACATGCAGCACGTTAAAGGGAAATAGATGCTGTGTTTAGATACAATGAACTGATTTCCCTACTCATTCAGCAGAGGCGGAGAAACTGGGCCACATACAGAGAGAAAGCACAAGAACCAGAGAGACAGTCAGGAAGTTAACAGGGGAAGTTTAGTGGTTTCTTGCGTCATCATTTTATGCTGCTACTTGTGTGCCGATGCAGAGTGAAGGTAGGAACACTGGTGTTCGCTTTCTAACTTCTTTATATCCACATGTTTCTACTGTTAAATGCTAAAAGTGGAGGGACAGCGAGGGATGGTGGGTAAAGGGAGAGGCGGTGGCAGGTGTCAGGAAGATGGAGAGGGTAGGGAGACATCTTTGATTGTCAGTATGAGCCTACAGTATATGTTCAGGCTTCAACGGTGCTTGACTTCCGCTGCAGTGACAACGGGGCCACAATGGCTGTGACATGCGGGCAGGGAGGACACACCGGGCCTGTAATGAGCTCAGTCCACAGGTGGGAGCTGAGACTGGAGGCTTAGATGGGTCCAGTCGCTCAGAGAAAGTGTATAGTTGTGATTGGAGTGAAACATTCAAAGCCTCATGTCAGTGAATAAGAGAAGTACAGAGGCAAGGGTGTGGCCTGTCATTCGAAAAGTAAATTGGGTGCAACGGGGGGAAGTGGAGAGCCACATTTGCACGGCGAGAATTCAGAACTATTTGTTTGATTTTGGGGGGAGATTGTCGTCTGTGATGTAAAGCTGCTGTTTGCACAAAGAAACCTGTGTCATTTCTGCTTTTTTTTTTGCAGGGTGGAAGATAAAACAGAGTATGTCCTAACACAGCTCCAACGTAACACAGAACACAGAGGAAACAATCTGCACTCAGGAACATGCACTGAAGCAAAGGAAGCAGACGCCACAGCAGCAGCAGCAGCAGCAGCAGCACGGTCAAACCTCTGAAATGTGCAGCACCTCCACAACGCCAGTGTCACATTGAACAAGTTGGTCACCACATTCAGCACAGACAGTCGGGAGAGTCTGCCGGCCACGGAGGAGCACAGGACTGAGGCCTGAATGTGAGGCGTGAACAGCACACAGGAAGAGATGCGAAGAGTTCGGAAAAAAGGAGGCAACAAAGAGAAGGTGTTTGGATGTGATCTGTTGGAGCACCTGAACGCCTCCGGCCAGGAAGGTGAGTGAGGTGGAGGCACGACAGCACTACCTAAAAAACCATCCAGTGCAGATAAACATTTGTAAAATCACAAATGGCATTTTTGTCTTACACCTGGTAAAAAAATGATTATTTGAACAGAATATTAGTGGAGGTCTTTGTTTCAGTGATGCTTTTCAGACAGATGTGAAACCAAGAAAAGGCGTTTTTAAAAGTCTAACTTCAGACACAAGCCGCAGAGCTTCAACCACACAACAGTTAGGGGATGTATGGTTATTTAGATACAGGTGCATGATAATGACAATTATTCATTATTTGATGTTAAGCCAGTGGAACGTGTGCCACCTTCACAGTCATAATCTGAAGTGTTAGCATGCTAAATAAGGACAAAGAACAGTAAATAGTAATGGTGTGTTTGGATAAAATTGGCATTTTTGGTGGTGCAAGATGAAACATTACAGTTAAAGATGATAAAATGATCATGTTCTGAGCAATTACAGTGATAATATACATGTAATTTTAATGTGAGTGTGTCCTACAGTTCCTCAGGTTTTGCGATGCTGCAGCGAGTTTGTGGAGCAAAATGGAATTGTGGATGGAATCTACAGGTTGTCTGGAGTGTCATCCAACATCCAGAAACTAAGGTGTGTGATGCTTTTTCGAGTTTATATCCGCAAATTTAATATTAATCAGAATGTTGTTAACTTGAAATAAATCTGTGTTTCATATAAATTTAGGGGTGAGTTTGAGGGTGACGGGACTCCAGACCTGAACAAGGATTTGTACCTGCAGGACATCCACTGTGTCAGCTCCTTGTGTAAAGCTTATTTCAGAGAGCTACCTAACCCTCTGCTCACATACCAGCTGTATGACAAGTTTGCTGTGAGTATATGTCAGATTATAAGTCTCTTATTAAGTGTACCGGAGAAGTTTCTTTGATGAATTTAGGCAACAATTTGAATAGATAAATAAATAATAAAGGTCTACACTGAAAGAGGAACTTGACACATTTAAAATGAATAATAGTCATAACACATGTATTCCCACAGGAGGCTGTGGCCATCCAGCTGGAGGAGGAGAGGCTGGTGAAGATCAGAGATGTGCTGAAAGAGCTGCCAGCACAACATTACAGGTACAAGCTGCTGCTGCCGCTGCTGATATAAGTGCTTTCCCTTTTATTTTCTGCAAGGAGTTCCTCCAGAGGGTGGCAGGTCTCTCCCTTAGAGATAGGGTAAGGAGATAGATCATCAGGGAGGGGATCAGAGTAGAGTCGCTGCTTCTCCACATTTGAGAGGAGCCGAATATCTGGCTAGGACTCCCTGTGAACGCCACCCTGGTAAAGGTTTTCCAAGCATGTCCAACCAGGAGGAGGTTTTAGGACAGATCCAGGACATACAGGAGGGGGTATCTCTCTCAGTTGGCCTGGGTATGGACCTGGATGAGCTGAAGGGGGGGAGCAGAGAAGAGGGAGGTCTGGGTGTCCCTGCTTAGGCTTGTTGCCCCTGTGACCTGACCCCAGATAAGCAAAATGAATGGATGGATGTTTTTTTTCAAAACCAATAGATCAATCACATAATTTAAGGCCAGAACCACAGGCTGTCTGTGTTCTTCTTTGTGCAGAGTGTTTGTTTTTGGACTCAGAACACGATTTTCAACATGCATGAGCATTCATGGTCAGCAAAAAGCTCGCTGCACCAAACACCTGTTAGATGCACCTAATGTCAAACAGACTAAAAAAACCAGACTCAGATTTCTTCAGGCAGACAGAAGCACGCCGCTGCATGAGTGCTGTTTCTTATAACTACTTAGGATGTTGCTTCTGTGCTGCAGGACTCTGGAGTTCCTCATGTGTCATCTGGTTAGAATGGCCTCCCATTCCTCAGAGACCAACATGCACGCCAGGAACCTGGCCATCGTCTGGGCCCCCAATCTGCTCAGGTGTGCTTATACACTATTACTAATATTGTTCCTCCTCCGATTAAATAATAAACCAATCTACTCTATGGACCTGCATGTTAAGGTCAAAGGACATTGAGGCCACTGGATTCAATGGTACTGCAGCTTTCATGGAGGTCAGAGTCCAGTCCATCGTGGTGGAGTTCATCCTCACACACGTCACTCAGCTGTTCCCTGAACAAGGTGAGAAATCACACACACACACACACACACACACACACACACACACACACATGTAGCTCTACCTCATTTTCCCCTCTCTCTTATTCAGGTGTATCGAACGAGAGGAGGAATTCACTCCCCTCTCCGTCAGCAATGTCCAATCCGGATGAAGCGTTTTTCAGGTCCGTTTCCTCTCAGCCTGTCGTCAACTTTGGGAACATCAGTCCTGGAGACGGTCCTCTGCCCATTAGACCCTACCACGCCATTATTGAAGGCACTGATAAGTGAGTTGACTATCCATTTCTTCTGACTGTGTGTTACACTACTACTGTAATAACAGTCTTTACTGAAACTATACGTGTGCCTGAGTTTTGAGTCTTGCACACTTTAACATCTCACTGCAGGAGGAAAGGATCTCTCAAAGGCAGGAAGTGGATGTCCATCTTCAACATCGGAGGACGGTTCCAGGACCAACGGCGGAGGCACAAACACTCAACAAAAGGTGTGCTATCCTCTCATAGTTATGAGATTTTTTCTGTCTTGTTTTTCCATAAACAGATTGTGGGCTTCTGTTTTTAAAGATTCTACGTGGTTTGTTTTTCTTTTCTTTTCAATTTCAGAGAAAGAAAGGACTCCTTTGAGACCAGCGAGAAGCATGGACTCCCTCAGCTCCCCGCCCTATCCGAATCCAGGTTCAGCCCTCACAAATATATGTGTTCACAGACTGACAGATAGTAGCTGTATACATTTGAAACATGTCACCCTTTTCTTATTTGCTTTGATTCATTCCCCTCAAGTGCATCAACATTTTCATTTGTTGTATTTGTTGAATGTATTTCAGGTTCCAGACATCCTGGCCAGAGACCTCCCTCCACCCACATGTCTACCGTCGTCACTCCTGCACCCCAGTCTGGCTCTGACGTCACAGCAGTGTCTACTGGTGCAATAGGTGGCAGTGAATACGCTGTAACGTACCGCAGGGGAACAGGTTTAGTAAGCGGTGGTGCAGGGACCCAGGGCACCTACACGGTTCTTGACCCAGAGGGTTTAGGAGTCGCAGCCAATGAGGCTTTTCCGTCCAGATCCCCAGGACTCTCCTCTAAAGTTGGACGAAGAGCAGCCATGCACATCACAGGGCCCACCATCGTCACCGTGCCACTACATATCACCTCCAACCTCGCATTAGGAGTGCTGCAAGGCGGCGGCGACAGAGTCATCCACCGTGGCAGAGATAAGGATGGAGGTGACAGGGTGGAATGGAAGGAGGGGGGAGAGAAGGAGGAGAAGAACAAAAGCCAAGGAGAGGAAACAAAGAGTAATGATGGCAGAGAAGATAAGGAAGAGGAGAAAAGAGAAGGGAATAAAGAGGCAGCAGGAGGTGAAGAAGAGGAGGGAGACAAGGAGATGATGGAAGATCAAGGCGAGTCCAGAGAGCAACAAGCCCAATGCCTCTCAAACACAGAGGAAGACCACAACGAAGATGCAGCAGATGATGGCCAAGATGTTGAAGACAACGATGAATACATGGGTAATTCTTCTTCCAACAATAAAATAAAGTGTGCAGTGTTCGTGGAATCTGGGCTCTTTCTTGTTCTTAGCATTAACTCATCTTTTTGTTTTCATTCACAGAAATGAAAGGCGTTGAGTCACCTCATCTTGACCACAGACATGATGCCGTGTGTGACGCTTCTGACGTCCTCAACTCCACTGAGGTGGTGGGGGATGACCAGGAGCTGTCTGGCTACGTTCAAGATAACTTTGACTTCCTGGACCAAATGGACTGCAGTGTCCTGGACTGCAGCGTCTCTTATCAGGTGTGTGCTGTTTGTTGGCAGATTAGGGTACTTTTGTTGTGACTTTTTATTATATAATGGTTTACTTCCTCTTTTTATCTGCCAGATGAATGAGTTCTCTGTTGAGCCTCCTGGTCATTCAGATGACGAGTATGAAGTCATGGAGCAAGCTCAGTCAAGTCCTGAAACACACACCGAGTTGAAGCCACACAGACCGCTCAGCATTGACCTGCACAATCGACACACTAAATCCCTCAGCCTGCCCTATATGACCTCACCTGTCCATGGACCGGAGGAGTTTTCTGAGGAGGAGGTTGTGGGGGTTGATAGTGATTATAATGATTACAGTAGCGACGAAGATGAGAGCATGTTTATTAAAAGCCTCCCACCGGATTTCTTTTTAAAAAACTTGGATTCAGACACTGACGAAAAAGACACTTCCACTCCTGATAGAGATGGTGCACAGTTCTTACAGAGCTCTGAGGAAAGAGACCCACAGTCAGCAAACCTTGAACTTTCTGCATGTAAAGAAACAACTACTGGAGCTCAGCAGCAGCTGGAAGTCAGCAAAAGAGAAGATGAAGATACAGAAGTAAAGGAAATAGGTGAGGAAGTTCACCAAGGACAAGCGGCAAACGGCATACAAAGGTAAAAACAACTCACCAACTCGTAACCTAGACACGTAGCTGCATCTGAGTTCAAGGGGCTGCTTCAAAGGGTCGTATAAAGTGCACATGTCTGCATTTGGGTCAGCAGGTGTTAGCAGGTGTTAATGCCGCACTGCTCTTGTCAGCCCGCCACCTTGACAGCTGCAGATGCTATGTAATGAGTCAATGAGTCTTTCAGGTCTGTTTAAAGACTCTGTTATATTATATTCCTTTAAAAAACTCTCATGGTATTGCAGTGAGTTTTTGGGAAAGGCTGGGCTGTGAAGGATCCACCTGCTGCTTCCTTTGCTGCCAGAAACAAAGTCTGTGTTTCTCAGCTTATTTGAAGGAGCTTTTAAAATAATTGGAACTTTGGCGTTTAGATTTTCAGATTTGTGAAGTTATTCTCATTAAGCCGAATTATTTTAAAGGATTAGAAAATAAAATTGCATTCTTCTTCTGGTGGACAGCTTTCATAGAAAAGCCTTCTGTAGTGTGATCCATAGATTTTTATAATTATTATATCATTTAAACAGATAAATAATGTATAAATACACAGACATTCCCTAAAGAGGGAAAATGAACTACATAGACTAAAGCACTCTTTTTTTTCACAGGCTGTGAACATGTTGATTTGACTCTTTTGGAGCCTCATGGCCATTTGAGGAACTGCAGTTTTTTGCACTTCTCTATTGGCTTAATTTTAGGTGCATAGGATGGTTGAAATATGCTATAATCAGACGTTTGCACATCTCTTAGATCACATAAATAAGCAGGGTTGTAGAAAATATGAATAATGCACTTCCATTTGTCATTTCTCTGCAGCCCAGCACCAGAGGAACAAAGTAAAGATGCTCACAGTGAAAACGCTCCCACAGAGGCATCACCACCCTGCTGCGTGGAGCTTCCGATGCTGAGCGCTGAGGACACTGATGAGTCAAGCACTGTGGCCGACACAGAGGTAGAGGAGGAGAAGGAAGTGGTTAGAATTCCTCTCAGTGATAATCCACCTCCTGAGGTTCCTCAAACAACACAAAAAGAGACTACTGTTGTTCCCTTAGAGGAGTCTAAAGACTCAATAGAACATAGTGACTCTGTCAGGTTGGATACAACAGAGAGACACAGTGAGGAGGGAGAGGAGAAAGAGACTGAGGACACGTGTCAACAGTTTGTTTTGGAAATTAAAGAAAGTGATGAGAAGATGTGGGAAGCACCCACAGAGGGAGGCAGTGCAAACGTAGCTGACAAAACACACAAAGGTGGCAAAGAGAAGGAAACTGAAACAGGCGGTGACGTTTGGGATGTCCTGGAGGTTGTTATATGTGAAGTGATAGAGGAAAGTGAGCAGAGTGTTCCTGGACAGGCAGATGTGGTCAGAGATGGAGAGGAGCAGCGCATAGCAAAGGTTTCAGGGCACAAAATGGTGGAAGACAATGAAGGCGAGACGAACAAGACAGAACTTAGAATAGAGGAAGAGGATAAGACAATAGAAGGAAAGCTGTCAGACTCAGAGAGCCAACAAGAATCAGAGGAGGAAGAGGACACTCATTTATCCAAGAGGAGTGATTTAGAGAAATCGAGCCACAAGAAGCCCACCTTCAATGAAGAAGCACAGCGTGGCGACAGAGAAGTGGTTTTAGAACACACAGAAAAAGAGAACAATGAGCAACACAGAACTCAGTCAAGTGCAGATAAACAGCTCACTGATAGGAAGGATTTGACAGAGAGTAGAAAGTGTGAGAAGAGTGACGGCAGGCTGGGAGGCGTCGGAAGGAAGCTGGTTATCTCCAAACAACCGAAAGTTTACCAAGTTAAAGCCGTGCCGGTCGTACCTCCGAAGCCTCAGCACTGCAAGATCACTGCACTGACCCTCCGACAGCAGCAGCAGCAGAGAGAGAGGAGAGACGCCGACAGAGGGAGGGACAACACGCCGAGAGTCCCGACAGAGCAGGAGAAAGTTTGTGCAGGGGAGCAGATGAAAGACGGAGACGCTTGGAGCACGGAGAGGAAGGAGAAGGTGGTGCTCAGGGGAGGAGACAGGGAGAGGAGGAGGGACGGAGCTGAAGCTGCAACAAGCAGAAACAGCCCCCTCAGCATGTGTTTTGATGAGGCTGTTGCCATAGCGACCATGCGGCGAGAAAAAGAGAGAGTAAGAGAAGGTGAAGCGGAGGCAGACGGATCAGGAAAGTGAAGAGCATGTGTACAGTATTTTGACTTTAACTGAATTTTCTGTACAAACTATTTTTCTACATTAAAAGGCTGCCTTTTTTTTTATAGTGGTACAGGATTTTATTGTGATACAGTATTGCCCATGATAACAATAATTTTGGGGAAAGGTTTGTTTCTCTTTATTAGACTGAACACAGTAGAGAGCTGACAGGAAAAGAGACATGGAAGCTAATTACTAGCTGCTACAAAATAGCTGCAATGTGTGATATTTGGATGAAACTTAGACAATTAAAAAGGTAAAGTGCTGCTCCAACATGACAAATCATCTGCACCCCCCTTCGAAATGTCAATATTAATCTAAAAAAAACAAAAACAAATATTGATTAAATACTGTTTGCACCTGTCATCTAATTATAGAATACATTTTTTTATTAAACAAAATGTATGTATATATAACCAGTATATTAAACAAGAAGATGAACAATTAAGGATGAATATAATGTCAATGTTTTTTGAAATAAAATATTTTATGTGAATAAAGATGTGTGTCTGTCATTCAACCATATATGTTTATAAACTTTATTGGAATAGTTAGAACATCAATTTCATTAATATATATTGCTCACATTTTACTTCTTTAGAAATGTAGTTGATAATTAAGCTTTGACTGTAAAACAGAAGAAGATAAACACAACACAAACTATAAATTGTATTGTTAACCATGTTACTGCACACAACATCACTAATTGTCCTAATTTTTTCAATTTGAGTAATAAAATATGATATAAAATATTTGCATTATGGTTTAATTAAACCAAACTTGACTAATTGTTCAGCAGATTAAACAATAATATTACTATGACAGCGTTTCTGCTTCATTTTTTACATGGTAGTGTTTGTTGGTATGTTTTTCCGTTAACTAACAAGGGGATGAGAAAATGGAGAGATTTGCAATGCACGTTTATTAGGAGGTTTACGTCTGACGCTTTCCACGTCACATCCGTCTTTCTATTTTCCCGGAAGTAAACCAAAATAAAACAACTGGGAAGGTGCTTCATCTGACCTGCAGGAATAGGAAGAGTTGGATAAAACTCCAGTTTTACCTACAGAGATTTTTGTTTTCTTATATATTACAAGATGTCTTTTCCCTCCACCTTTGGTACGCAGGTCGCAGCCATCATGGATGTTTTAGCAAAAGCAGCGGTGGCAGAAATCACGAAGCTGGCGGAGGACGGGAGTGTTGTTCTGCGTCTGGAGATACGTCGGAGGGACACTGAGATTCAGGAGCTCAAGAGAAGTTTGAAGATGATGGAGGCTGAACTCTGCAAAGCTCAAGAAGCTGCCACGACCCGAGCTACAGCCGACAAGCAGATGCAAACAACAGCCCGGAATCAGGTCACCCGAGAAGGTGAGAGTGAAGCTAGCTGGGCGTGTGGGGCGAACTTCATTTACTAACCCAGCCATTCAGCAGCTGTACGCTTATACACAACATGTTTTGCCTGATGAGGGATAAATGAACACTTTAAATTACTCATTGGTTTAATTTTTTTTTACGGCAAAATCAATATATTCTGTCAACTGAAGAAGTAACTCCAAACTCAGTTGTGTTGCTTCAGAAGACAAATAAGACACATGTCTTCAAATCTATATGGATTGTCTCTTCTATTTTTTTAGTAACATATTTTAGGGAATATTGTGATTTTTGGTTTTTAATCATTTTAATGGAAATGTCAATATTTTTAATAGCTCCATGTCATGTGACCAAGTGACTCCAAACTTAAATGAATTGCGTTTTTATAAAAGACAAGTAAGTAAGTGTCATTCCACGCTTTTGATTTGCACCATGTAAATGTATATGCATGCCCCTGCTCTGTTTGTGTCTGCAGAAAAAGAAGATCAGAAAACAAGTGAAGTGTATCTGGAGCCAAAACCTGTTGATTCCTTCTACGAGCTCACGGGTGGAACAGACGAGAGCCGGAACATTGTGCCGGCGGTAAAACATGAGCCTGCAAATGAAGTCGCCAGCATGGAGACCACAGACAGCCACACAGCAGACGTTTGCTTTAAAGCTGAAGAGCTTGTGGACTCGATGTGGCCCACTCCTGCTGCTTGTAGCATGTTGGAGAAGAGCTCGGCTGTGGTACAGCAGCACATACCGATTTTCTCCTCTCATGCCGAACAGTATTCTGCTCATACTAACACCGATGGATCCTATAATTCTTTATCCACAGAGGAAGATGTAAATGTGCCAATTAAAGTAGAGGTGGAGATTCCTCCTATCTGTATGGAAAGTAGCACTTCAGAGTCTGTTCTTGATGAACAGCTCAGACATGTTTCACACTCTGCAGGCGGTCAGGATGAGTTCCTGCACGCTGCTTCACCACAGGCTGGTCCATCACAGGCCCTGCTTGCTGTGCTGAGGTCCACTGAAGATCACTTTCACAGTAGGAACAACTTGAAAGCAAAGAGACCGATGAACATGTGGAGAACGAATCAGAAACTCTTCACCTGCTCTGTGTGCAACAAGGGCTTCCCCCGCCTGTCTCAGCTGGAGGAGCACAAGGCCAGAACGCACCAACTCTTCAAGCCTTTCAGGTGCCTCGAATGCGGCAAGTCTTTCACACAGAAGACAAGGCTAAAAACGCACCAAAGCGTACACACGGGGGAGAGGCCGTTCAGCTGCAAAATCTGCAGCAAGAGGTTTTCCAGACAGGACAACTGCCTGAGACACGAGCGGTTCCACAGCGGCACAAGGCCGTACAGCTGTAGGCAGTGCGGTAAAAGCTTCACAGTGCTGGGTAACCTCAAAATACACCAAGAGATTCACCTGCAAGGAAGATAGCGCAAAACATTTGTCTCACCAGTGAACTGTTCATATTGGATGCAACCATGTGATGTCTTTTGATATTGATTGTAGGATTATGGTAACATATTCATTCAGCCCTTATCAAGGGTTGGAGATTCTTTTTAAATAAATTCAAGACTACAAAATGTAAATGAAAGTTCCAATGAGGGAACCACTATTCAACTTTTAGAGATTTTTAAAGTTTTTTTAAAATCTAAACTCGTGGAAAGAAAAGGAGAATTTTTTCACAAAATGTTTAAATATTATTATTATATTATTTATGTCACAATGCCCTAAAACATGTTATTGTAGGAAACAGTATGACATTTCCAGATGATGGGCCAAACTGCACTTACATGTAAATCTCAATATTCATACTATAACATTATTAAAGATAGATTACATATGTGTTTCATTGAAAACCTTTTTTATTTATTTATTTTTTATTTCATTATTTTTCTTGACTGTGTAAAGGTTACTGCTGTTAAGCTTATGTTTTAAAACGTGGCCTGCATTACTGGTGTTTTATTTTTTATTTTTTTTTTTTATTTTTTTACAGTGCGCTCTTTTACAGAGTTTTACGGTATGTTGTGTCGTCACTTCCGTCAAACCACATTCTGTTTATCTTTGTACCAATTAGCCGCTGCTAGCCAAAAAGCAGCATTAAAAGCAGCAGGACGGTAACAGAACCTGCTGCAATCTGCGTGCAGACAGCGGCTCCGATAAACGGGCTGCTTCGCTTCGCCGTGCCACGTCTGGTAAAAGTTCAGCCCTCTTGGGTCACTCTCTGTCGGTTCTGGGATCATGTTGAGCAGCGGCGCTCTGCGGGCTCAGATCGCCGCTGTGATCGATGCCTTATCCAAAGCAGCCGTGGCAGAAATCGCCAAATTTGTGGAGGACGGCATGGCGGTGCTGCGGCTGGAAATGTGTCAGCGTGAGAATGAGATCAGGAAGCTGAAGAGCAACATCGAGGTTCTGCACGGCGAGCTGAGAGCAGCGCAGTCGGCGGCGGTGACCCTGCGACCCGAGCAGCCCGGCGGCGGTGAGGGTGAGTTGGACCCTCTCAGATCACTTTACACGACCACTTACTGACTTGCACTACAGCAGAGTTCAGTTTAGTTTAAAGATTGTTTACAACAGGGTGATTTATAGATGCACATATGCCCCTCCTGTGTCATAGACACCTAATCCAGCAGTGTTGGAGCACATGGTCGACATCTTTGACCTCCAGAAAGTGATCCGCTGCAGCAGCTGCTTCTTGAAGAAAAGATGGAGGCTTCAGGATCTTAACAGAGCGGGTGTTGGATAAGTTCAGATCCACATCGCTGTCCTCAGAGGCCATCTCTGATGCAGACTCGCTGATGTGGAGACTCAGGATGTTTCCTCATTTGTTCTTTCATGTCTTTTTCTGCGATTTGTCAGGAAGGACCTCTCAGGTTGTGCCTCATTAATGACATATTGTGTCTTGTTCTGATTTTTCTTCATCATCGCACACAGCACACAGAGCTCAGATGGTGTCTTCTGTAGTGATGGGGCTCATCTTCCAGACTCTCTCCGCCTCCACAAGTTTTGACACCATGTCCTCCCGAGGCTCCGTGAGATATTAATCATGGCTCCTGCTGTCTATAAATAGACTTTGGTCCAGGGGTCCTGCTGCGTCTTTCTCTAGTGATGTAGGACATGGTGACACAAATCTAACTGTAGGACTAGGAAGATTTGTTTTGTAGCATTGAATACATTTAAGTTCAATCGTGACCCCAAAATTTGTCATTGTCTCTCTGCAGAAAGTCAGAGTGGAGCTGCTGGTAGGACCCACACGCCCCTGCCTGTGCCCGAAGTGAATGTGAAATGTGAACGTGTGGAAGGAGGAGGTGAGGAGGCCGCCAGACAACCTGAAGACCTGAGAGAAGAGCCGTCCCTGTACGAAGGAGGGCAGTGGAGACAGACGGCACAAACTGAGATCACACAAAACAACCCAGATTATTTAAATCTAGGCCAGAGCCCCTTGTCGGGTGCTCCCAAGTCTCCTTTGGATAGTGGACTGGCCGCATCCTGCAGCAGCTCAGGAGGGTTTCAGCAGAGCCCGTGGAGCCGCGGCCTGCTGGGCTACGGTCAGTATCGTAACTCTTACAACACGTTGCTGAGGAGGACGGTGAAGAGGCTGATGTTTAAGAAAGGCTTCATCTGTCCGTACTGTGGCAAATGTTTTGAGCGCATCGGACACCTGGAGAGACATAAAAGGATTCACACAGGCGAGAAGCCGTATCGCTGCGAGCTCTGCGGGAGGAGGTTCAGTCAGAAATGCAGCCTCAAGGAGCACATGAAGATTCACAGGAGAGGTAAGAAAAACACGCCTGCACCAACAATTACTTCTAATTCTCAGTTGAGGGGGGTCAGAGCTTCTGGCTGTGGGAGCTGGTCGGGATTTACCGCCCTGCTGAAGAGCTCTTCTGCAGGGCAGGATTAGGGGAGGTCTATCACCGCTGAATCAACTTTGGTTATTTGTGTGATATTTGTGTCTTGGTTCAATTCACAGTTGGGAACAATAGTACAGTTTGGGAGGGATGAGAAGTAAATGGTGGGAAACGTTCTCTCCTGACAGGTGAGGCAGCCTGGATAACAGCTTCACAGGACAAAGACTCCGACCTCCTGCAAAGATCCTCATGATATCTATTACTGGAGTCAGATTTCAGCTCATGAATGCTTAAACAGTGAAACTACTGGGGCACTCAAATACCAGGAAGTGATGGGGGTTGTTGTTTATGGACTCTTCCGGCTGGTTTCACAAGCATTGAGTTTTTTTTGTGCCAACAAACACACACAGTATCATCTAAATGCTCTATATATGCAACACTTTGTCAGTGAATTGACTTGAAACTGGAACGTTTTCGGCTAAAACGTATAAAATACATTGATTGATTAACCATGGACCATCACATGTTGTCCATGTGATGGTCCATGAGCAGGTGAGCTCAGTGGTCAAGTCTAGTTTAAGCCATACCTTAGTCAGAGTGACGTAGAGAAAGCCATCCATGCTTGGAATTGGACAGTCAGAGCTTCATCGTCTGCAGCTGGTCCAAAACGCAGCGGCTCGCCTTCTCACCGGGACAAAAAAGCGCAAGCACATCACGCCAGGGCTCTCCTCACTTCACTGGCTACTGATGAAGCACAGAATTGATTTTAAGATTCTTTTATTCCTTTTTAAGTGCTTGCATGGCCCCGGATTATTTATCAGACCTCCTGGTAGTGCATCGGCCCTCCAGAGCTCTTAGGTCTGCTAACCAAATGATTCTGGAGGTCCCCCGATCTCTTTTAAAAACTAGAGGTGACCGGGCCTTCTCAGCCGTGGCTCCCACTCTGTGGAGCGCTCTGCCTCTAGCTGTGCGGTCGGCAAATGGCCTCCACACTTTTAAATCTCTACTTAAGACTCACTTGTTCACCTTGGCCTCTGCCTGTGTATTGGCAGCTCTCAGTATCTTTCTTTTATTGTATTTTATTGCTTCATCTCTTTTATGTATTAGTTTGATTTTATTTTATGTATTTTAATGTTAAGCACTTTGGTGGGTGATGCCCTTATAAATGTGCTATATAAATAAAATTGACGTTGACATTTGCTTTTGGTCTGTTTACGCAGATATTCAGTCCACACCAGGTGAGATCCAGGTGGGTGAACAGAGGCAGATTCCAGAGGTGAATCCATGTGTTGATGTGCGTCGCCTGGAGGAAGAGAACCAGGTGAAGGTTGAAGAAGTCCTGACTGAGAGGGAGGATGTTCTCCCAGCACCTGTGCAGGTAAAGTCTGAGCCTGCAGAGGAGAACATAACACAGCCCCTGCTTCATGGGGGAAACGAGCAGGCGAGAGAAGCAGCTCAGCACCTCAGTGAGAACCTGACAGCGTTTGAGAGGGACGGCC
Source organism: Parambassis ranga (assembly GCF_900634625.1). Taxonomy (NCBI): domain Eukaryota; kingdom Metazoa; phylum Chordata; class Actinopteri; family Ambassidae; genus Parambassis; species Parambassis ranga. Next base: position 2,027,065 of record NC_041037.1, on the reverse strand, counting down.
AGCAGTGGATGTCCAGATTACAGAACAACCCAGACAGAAGCGGCGCTGAATTTCCCCCGCAGAACGTGACTTCCTTCACAGGGATCGCTCCGTTACTCCCGCCTCCAGCCGAAGCATCCTGTACCACTTTCACATATCCAGGGAAACCATACGAAGAGCTCAAAAACTGCATGTCCCAGACACCGTACGGATCCTCAGACACTCTGATGATATCCGCTGAGGCAGGTTTACACGGTCTGACGGACAGTATGAGTGACCACAGGCGGAGGAGAAGCTGGTCTTTTCAGGGGATGAAACCAAAGAAGTGCTTCGTCTGCACGTACTGCGGGAAGGTTTTCGAGCGGGCGGGGCACCTTGAAAGACATTTACGGATTCATACCGGAGAAAAGCCGTACGGCTGCCACATCTGCGGGAGGTGCTTCAATCAGAAGAGCAGCCTGAAGGGCCACATGAAGACACACAGAAACGGTAAGAGGAGACTCAGCAGCTCAGCATCCTGGAGTGATACATGACAGCTCACCACTTCTTAGTAAATTCAAAGCCATAGTTTAGGATGTTTGTCTCCCCCTTCTGGCAGTGAGAGAAACTACACAAACACTGTTGATACCATTGACCTGAAATTCTGAATTATTTTTATAGAATTGCGGGATTATTGTCCTGAATATGAGCCTCAGACACAGAATCATCTGAAGCACTTTGTTTATTACACTTTCTCTAAAGACTTTATTCTTTAACTTTTTTTACTTGTCTTTGGTTTATCCATCAGAGGCTTTAGTCTGTGGCTGCAGTCGCTCTCTTCTTTAGCTTTGCTACAGAATGCCAGGGTGGGAATTTCACCATAAACACCAGACTGAAAGCTACAGAAATAACAGAGGGCTCTAAGTGCATGTGATCCGCATTGTCTGAATGTTTGGCAAAGGCCAACATGAGTTTTAAACTTATTACACTATCATGCTGATTTCTTGCTTATATCTAACTTCATCTTTGAGTTGCTCAAAGCAGTTAATTATGTTTTTTTTTCCTTTAAAAGGGGAGAACCCAGACGTGCTGGACACACATCACCTGATGTTCACGTTGTCCAACAGTCAACCATCGGAGAACCAGGTGGAACACAAGAACAGACCTGCATCTGTAGAGGAACAGCTACCGGCCCCCACATACAGCGAGACACTCGGAGAGGGACCGGTGATGGTAAAGGTGGAGCCAAAGGTGGAGGAGTTTCAGCCTCTAAGTCAGGTAGGACCTGATGTCGCCTCAGACCAAAATCAGATGTGGATGTCTGGAACAGAGAAGAGCAGCGATGAACTAAGTGTCGGTGTACTTTTGCAAGACGTCAAATATTGCCCCCCAGCAGCCAATGAGCAGCAGGGATTCACACCAGCAGCGGTGAAGGGGCTGCCCTTTGTAGACCACAAAGAGAAGGAAGACATGACACAGACACACAGTGATCCGTACTCAGTCACAGGAATTCAACCAAGACGCGCTGATGTAACTCCCGATCAGCATGTCGCACAGGAAGTGGCTGTGAATGATTACGGTGCAGCCAGTGACACGACTCACAACGGAGGAGACTTTGAGTTCACCGTGATGGCCTCGGGCAGTCACCAGGACAACCGCAGGGGGGTGGTCGCCATGCAAAACAGTTACATATGTGCGAACTGCGGCAAAAACTTTGAAAACTTCAATTTATTTCAGATGCACCAGTGTGAAAAAAATCACGGAGCCGTCCTTTAGCTGCGAGGTATGCGGCGAGACTTTTAATCAGCTGGACGTCCTGAAGCTGCACGGAGAGTCAGACTGTTTTCCTATGAGATCCACATTTACAGTGATGATGAAGTAGGCTGATCCCTCACGAAAACATTTTCCTGCTACTTTAGCCTCCTCACTGTCACCACTCAGAGAAAATGGAAAGCTGTTTTGTGGTGATGGAGCATTTCTGGCACCGACAGTGGACTCCGCCTGCACTGGGAGAGCTGTCACTCTGACCGTCACTTGACTTTATTATAAAATACTTAAAGGAGGGAAGGAACATGTACGGTTAACCTGTCCATAACATTTCACACGGTCTTATTTTACATGACTTTAGTACAAGGTGGACTTGTAATCATGATACTTTTCAAATAGTATTCAGTTAAACCAGTAAAAAGACAGGTTTACTCTCATTTCATTTATTTATTTATTTTTTTTACTTAAAATAAGGTGGACAAGTTTTGAGTTAAACTTTAAAAAATGATCCTGAAAACAGCGACCTCATGTTTTGTTTCTCTCTGATCATTGATGCCTTTAAAGCTGCTTGTTCAGCGTGTTTGGTTGGAATATATCAGCCTTCCTGCTGACAAGGAACGATGGTGTGAAGAAAATGTATGAAAATTTCGAGCTTTAGTGATCTTGATACATTACAGAGTTGGTGTTCAGTATAACAGTATTATAAAGCGACTGAACTGTGCTGTTTTTTTGGTTTTATTAATTCCAGCAGGTGGCTGGACATGAAGAGGTTGTTAAAATAGCACCAGCTAAGCCCACAGAAAGAGCACCTGTCTGAAACAGGCATGGTGACACGAAGCCCTTTATGAGGAAGTCTGAGTGCCTCCATTTTCACATGGGAATGAAAATCCCTGGCCTGCCTCTGCAGTGTTATATCTGCTCAAAGCTCATTTGTTCTTCCTTCATTTTCACTTTACTTCAATTTCGTATTTCTTTTTCTACACACCGAGTGATACTAGATGGCTGTTGCCTTGTTTACAGTTTAAGCTGAGTTTTATATATATGCAGGAGTCTAGATTACAGTCGGAAAGATGAATGTTAAAAAAAAATAAAGAAATGTTTCTTTATGTATTTTAAAATAAATTAAATTGTTGAATTATGGAGTTTGGCACTATTTTATGTATTCTGTGCAATTTCTTTGATCCTTTCACAGTTTTTTTCCCAGGATATCTGTATTAATACAAATGTTGAGAACAGAAGAGGGGACCCAATATGGACCCCTGAGGAACACCCAAACAATGCTAATTGAGAAAGTGAAATCTGCACAGCCTGCATCTCTCCATTGACGGTACTTAAATCAGTTTTATGTTCATTAGTATTTCTTCATTTTGTCTTGAATCCAAGGTGAAATGCATTGAGGTGACGGCCATGCTGCTGTTATCCTGTCACAGGAAATGAGAGAAGTAGTGCACAGACAGGTTTCACCAAAAAGAGGTAACACATAATTTATTAAATTAAATTAAATATGATAAACATGTAAGGATAAATAAACAATGCGAAAATTACCCAAATAAATTAATATAACTAAACATGAGTCACTCACCTGTATGTTTATTTATGTGTCGGTGGAACGGTAAAGTCACTTCCGTGTTGCTCTTATTTCGCTGCGTGTCTATTTGTGCCTTTACGGTAAATCCCTCCGCCACACGGAAGAAAGCTTCCAGCTAGCAGCTACAAACACAGAGATGTAAAAATTTCTACTGCGTCGCTCCTTTTTGGCGTGTTTTTTTTATAACCCTACTGCAAGAACGAGCCTTTTATTTATATTTTAATTTTTCTCGCATTGTAGTTTGTAAGAATTAACATGGCTACGTGCATTCCCTTTCAAACACAGTTATCGTCCATAATGGAGGTTCTGGTGAAGGCAGCAGTGGCAGAAATATCCAAACTAGTCGATGACAAATGTGCGTTTTTGCATCTTGAAATATCTCGAAAGCAAAGCGAGAACGAGATGCTGAAGAGGAAGCTGCTGCTGATGGAGAACAAAAACGCACAGCTGCAGCGTGGATGTGGCTTCGGTAAGACGCTCATCTGCGCCCTTCGGGTTCGACTTCATTAAGACATATTGATGTGGAAAACAGAACGACTCATTATTCAAAGAAACAACAGCAAATGTGTAGAATTCGGATTTATATGAGGGCTTTACAGCTTATATAAATGATTAGATATTGCTTACAAACGGAGGCATTTCCTTATTTCAATAAATCATATTTCAAATTGTTTTTTAAAAAACGAATTTTGTGTTTTTTTTGCCTACAGCAAACTACATGGACCGGGGAACTGATAGGACTAACTGTCGGCATCCGGCTGGAGACACCAAGGTGTGTGTTTTTTAATTTTAACACATCAGAAACCCTGATTTATGTCAATACTATGACTCTACTATGACTATGAGTCGAGGCTGGATTACAGGCCGAACAAAGTAAGCAGCTGCTTCAGGTCCCCAGACCACCAGGGTACACAATTCTCTGAAATGTGTATAAACACGAGTAAAATCCTCAATAAAGGCCAAGTCAGCAAACAGCTTAGCATTGATGCTAGCATGGAAAATGATTCTAATAAACTGGGCTTCATAAAATGTTTGTATATTAGCACAAGACGCTGTTTTCAGTATAAAAGCTACACACAGCTGACCGATAATAAATCATATAATAAATCATTCCGTCTTTAGTTTCCTGAGATCGAAGATGCTGCTATGTCCTTCACAATAAAAGAAGAGAGTCCAGAAGAAGCTCTGTGGATCAGTGACTCGGCCGGACCCATTGGTCAGTGAAAGAACTGGATTTTGTGCTGAAGTCTTCACTTCTTTCCACACATTCTTCTAACACCTGTCATTTGCAGGTTCTGCTGTACAATACCCCAACGCTGCTCACGCTCCAGACAACCAGCAGTTTGAAGAGGACCACCAGTTAACCCATTCAGCCACACAGAAGCCTTCAGAGTTCACCGACTCATACACTGAGCATGCAGTGGACATCAGCAGCCTTCACTTCACGGTCAAGACGGAGAAGGAGGAGGGCCGCCTGGCGTACAGGCAGGACGGATGTCAGCACAGCGTGGGGAAGCAGACTCAGCTTACTGCTGACTTCTCCCTGGATGAAAGAGAGAATCAGCTCTGGTCATCCATAATTGAAGGTAACGACATCGATGCTGGTTTTCCTGACTTCTCCAGTGTAGTAGAGGAGTATTCCAACACATTCCCAGAACATGCAGATGCACATGAGGTTTCTAAGACTGCTCAGCAGTCGTCCTCTCAGAGAGTGTGCAATGGGGTTTACAACAGCGAGTATCAGAAGGACGTTCCACAGTCATCCAGTTTTCAGTCAGCTCTGCAGCAGCCAGACAAGCAGAAGGAGCAGGTTTACCCGCAGAGAAATGCCTCGCATGCTGCTCAACTGAGGCAGCCGGAGGAAGACCCCGAGAGGGACGCCGTCTCTGGAGACAGACCGGTTGTAACTCACTCTCACAACAATACTTTCACGCCGAGCAGCTTCCACCCCCACAAACCGTTCTCCGGCATGGCCCGGGGCTACGCGTGCTCGCAGTGCGGAAAGACGTTCGCCCGCCTGCACCAGTTCAAGCTGCACCAGCAGAGCCACAAGAGAAAGCGGGCGTTCTGGTGCACGGTGTGCGGGAAAGGCTTCCAGTGTTCGTCACACCTCAGCATTCACCACCGGACGCACACGGGGGAGAAGCCATACGGCTGCGGACAGTGCGGGAAGAGGTTCACACAGCAGAGCAGCCTGAGGGTCCACCAGCGCACACACAGCGGGGAGCGGCCGTACAGCTGCTCGCAGTGCGGCAAAACCTTCATCCTGATGCACCACTTGAAACGGCACAGAATCGTTCACACGTACAGCTGAGGCCTGCGCCAGGCTGAGGCGAAGGGACGAGAAACCAAAAGCCAACGGCAGCTTTTTGTGGTTGGAGTTTTTAACTTTGAAGCATTACTGACAGACTTTGTATATAAATGCATATTTTACTATGCAAAATCCATCTGGATGGATTTTAGGCTCCTTTTTTTATCTTTAAACTATCAAAATGTGAAACTGAACTTCACCCTCATTTACAAAAAGCCAGTATTTGAGAGACAGTCCGAAAGCTAGAAATCCAAAAAAGAAGGTCTTCACATCATCGAACAAAGCCCTCTGCATTCATACAGAACTCCACCCATTTGATTTATTTCTGGAGCTCTTCTTCATCTCTGCAGAAGCACAAGATGCTCATCAGTCCTCCGCTGCTCTCCTCTTTAACAGTGACAAGTGATTTTTTTATTTCCCGATCAGAAGCACCTCTCAGGTTCATGTTTTAGCATCTCCTGCTCTGTGTTGCAGTTTCCATGAAAACTCTCCTCCCATCCTTTGTTGTTCTTTACATTAAAAGAGGATTGTTGAAACCAGCAGTTGAACATTCACACTTGTTATTTTCAGATGACACATTATGTGAGAATACACTACTTTAGAGGCTGCATCATTCTCAGAAGTGGGTCTATTTGTGGATGTCACACTCACTGTGTGCTTCAAACTACATGTCAGGGTGTTAGTGTTCACTTCCTCCCCAAAAATAAGGCTGCAATTTATTTTTATTTTTTTTTATTTGTTTGATCCATTAAATGTCAAAGAAGCAAAGATGCACTATTACCAGTTATCCACAACTGAGAGAAAGTAGGACGTTTACCTTTTTGGAATGTAATTCTGGCCTACTTTAATCAGAAATCGTTTATTATGTGATTAATTCCCTGTCGATCTGTCTGACTGCTAATTACAGCATGTATTTGGTCTGTTTATAAGATGACAGCAGAGGGCAGCACACCTCACCCTTAAAATCCCCTCACTGTGACTCTACACTGCTGCTCACCAGAAACAGGAAGTTCCTATTTATTCAAAGAAAAGAGTAGCTGTAAATTGAACGGGCTTGGCAGCCGACAGCAGCTTTTACCAGCTCTACAGCGTCTCACTGCATTATTCTACCTGCTGTACTTTGCAGAATATCACATGTAGAGTCAGACCCAGAGTCTGGGTGTTAAGCCTGTAACATAATTCATCACCGGCTCCTTATTTATCACAGCTTTTCTTGCAGACATCCTTAGTCCTCACATAATGATCCAAATAACCTCCACTGCAGCCACTGGCTTCAGTTTCAGGTTTCTGACAACAAACGTAAACTACAGACATGTACTCAGTTGTACCAGTGACATCACACAGCATCCATCACAACATGTCCACTTAGGACGCTGTACCACTTCACTGACCTGCCAGCTTTAGGTCTGTGTATTTAGAACGTTAGTGTGCATGTTGTTCTGTGTGTGTATACACCGAAATGGTGACTTTTGTTTGTTTGCATAGCTTTGCTGCAGTTAAAAGATTTTCCCTTGCAAACTAAATTTGGGGTCTGCAAAGGTCTATGTGTGTGTTCAGTAGCACAGCATGCAGCCTTGCTCAGTGTCCACACACTGCAGTGAATCAGTACTTTTCGTGCAGACACCTGGACCTTCTCTTTTTTGCTGCAGGCAAACAGACAGCTCCTAAAATTCTCACGACCTTGTATGGCTACAAACAGCAGTGACTGAGCGTCATGGAAAATGCTGTGTAGGAGGAGTAGCGGCGGATATATTTTGGGTAAGAAAGTGGGAACAGGCCGAGTGGAGACTAGGCGTGTGAGGCATGTGAGCGTGAGGGAGAGCCTGATAGCTATAAAAAAAGGAGGATAAACATGGCTGATAAGGTGGAAGCCGAACAGATTGTAGGTTGTAGACATCTTGTTGGCATCTTACTGAATGAAAAAGTTTAAACTTTCCCAGACTGACGACAGAATGTGGAAAAAATAACACCTGTAATGTTTGGCTAGGATGTGTTCATAGTATGTGGGAGATACAGTATATTTGCTGAAGTTAGCATGCTAATGCTGAGTTAATGAGTCAATGTAGCATTTAGTCTTCCATGACAGAAAGATGCTGCAGTGTTTCCCAGGTGGAGAGTGTATTCTGAGAAGCAACCGCTGCTTGTGTCCAGTGTGGAAATAATCCAACAACCAACATGTTTGACTGTCTGCTGAATAAGACCTCAGCTTGTGCGTTGGCTGATGGTTGAAACGGGGGAAGCAGAAGTTTGACAAGAGGTCGGAGGGCCCGCTTTTAAGCCAAAAAAAAAAAAAAAACAGCCAACCGGGCACTCGTGATGGTGAGTTCAGACACCGGAGGTGTTGCCCAGAAATCCAGCCAGTTGCCATTCAGCTGGACCCATTTTTAATGTGGTCCACACGTTAGGATCTTAGTGATGTGTGCTGCGTTTGCATCACCTTTGCTGGTGGAGTAGTGGATTGACTCTGCAGGTTCCTGCTTCGTATGACGACACACAAATTGCTTTAAGTTTTATAGGTTAAACTTCACATTTCTTGCTCCTTTTAGTGTCTGATCTGACCAAGCAAAGAAAATGTCAGAAAAAATGTTGAATTTATGAGCATCATATGATATTAACTTCTGTCTGGTCCCATTCAAGTACCGGTAAGTATTTCTTATAATATAACTACATATCCTCATATAAAAACAACACTGGATATTATTGTAAGTCCCATCTTGCCCTCTGCTGTTGGCCTTCTGTTGTCTCTCTCGTCCTAGCCAGATGAAAAAACATCCCAGGAGGAGACACGCACACACTGATCCCCGAGCTGCAGATGTTAACTCACAAAAACACACATTTATTTATTGTAAAAGCAGAACCACTGTTTATTCTAAAAGCACAGACCGCCAAACACCCAGTCTGTTAGAGACACAGAGATAAGACATCACATCTACATGTTCTGGCACCAAACCTCCTTAGTGCACTATACATATTAATTAAGACAAATAAAAACACTACTTAAATACATTCAGAATAAATATTTTAGAATATTTGTAAACGTCGTTTAAACTGCAACAAATTACAATTATTACTTCATGAAGACATGCAGTATCAGGTTGGTCCCGTTTGAAATGTTAACATATTCATAACTGGGCGGGAATGTGAACGAACTAAAACAATAAATACGTTAATTATAAGTTAGGGTGCTGTTTCATTGAAACATTAGTCAGATGGACACAGTGCTGCACACAGCAGGCATTTGGCTGTTAAAATATAATTTATCTGTGCAACTCTAAAGAGGTAAAGAAGTGAAGTAAAAAAAGTGATGTAATTTCCAGGATCAGAAGTAACAGTCAGTAGATGTTTTTTTTTTTTTTTTACTATTAAACTAGTTCATCAAGTAGAAACCAGCAGATAAAACTACTTTTTTAGCGTTTTTAAACGGCAGCGATCGGCTTCAGAAGGAGTTGTTGTTGTTGTTCTCCAGCCGAGCCACCATGGTGGACACCAGCTTCTCCAGCTGCTCCGCCCTCTGCCTGCCCGTCTCCAGGACCTCCTCGTGGTTGGCTTTCTGCTGGCTGTCGTAGTCCATCACCGCCTGGTTGCTGATCAGAGACATGGCGAAACAGCGCATGCCGCAGTGGCGGGCGATGATCACCTCGTGCACCGTGCTCATCCCTACAGAGGAGACAGAAGAGGTAAGATGGCTGCTTAGTTCACATGTTGGCGTCTCTGCAGATCACAGCGTGATCATTAGAGACGTCTGGTTCTCAGTCATCCAGGTCATTTTCATTCAGAAGCTTGAAGTGAGGCGTCGCTGCAGCTTTGTAGTGGCTGGATCTGTGAGGGCCCCGTTACTTCCCTCTGTTCTTTGATTCTTTTTTGGCAGCTCAGGTGTGTCTAATGATTGACTAACGACTGTGAGACTGCAGGGTAGCTGAGGTGGTGGGACAGGTTAACATCTCCTTGTTCTTGCTGGACACACGTGAGTTGATGGAAGCTCTGCATTGTATGTGGTAGAGAGATGAAGTCGGAGTCCACCGCCTCTGTTAAGGGAAGGTTTTTTCCAGCTGATGCTTCCTTGACTCCTCTCTGATTTTGATACCACCTGTCCTCTCTATTTAAAGTGTGGACGTTATTGTCCTTAACGTTAGTGTCCTCCTTGAGGAACTGCTGAGTCTTTTCCTGTGCGTGTCTCTCTTTCACCATCCAAACAGGAACAAAGGCCGTTTGAAGAAGTCCAGCTGCCCCGCTTCAAGCTCTCGAATGATTAACCTGATGAATACTTCCTATTTCGGAACTGCAGTACTTGTGTCTCCATGACCTGTAGGAGATGTTGAATGTTGCCATACAGAGAATAATGAAATGTTTGTGTAAATGTTCTGAGCTGGAAGTCCTCCGGCGGCCTCACAGCCTGTCTTTGGAGCTGGTCTGCTTCTTCCTGCCCGCAGGAAGAAGCAGGAATACTGTACAAACCTAACAGTGTTGGATAGCACAGACATGTTTGGGTTTAGACTAAGCGGCAACCTTCGGGGCTCAAAGTTGAAGCCCATGCGGAAGTGTCAAAACTTGTAATTCACGCCGCAACCACTAGGGGCTGGCTCCAAAAGCGAGTAATTTCCCATAGACTCCCATGTTAAAATGGCCGACTTCACAGCAGAAAAGAACATGTTTACAGCCTGGTACAAAAAACCACTCTGGTCTCAGATGATAGGTTCTCTTCTAGTGTCAATTGTAGGGGGGGGGGGGGTGAATTTTTTTACAACTCACTCGTTTCAATTGTATTCGGACTTAAAATTACGCCTAATTATGGGCGTTGCTGCTTGAGTGACAGACAGTTGACGTATCACAGCGTGAGTTTCCTGCTTCCATGATTGCCCGCCCCCCTAAACCCCGCTCATGCCCCGCCTCTTTGTCCATATTTGGAGTTTTGGCGGACTTGACAATGCCAACATGGCGGCGGTCATCACGCCCCGGAACCTCCCACCGAGCCTCAAAGCGGCTCTTCAGAAACAAACGGGTGACGTCACGGAAGCTCTGTCCATAGTGTTTACTGTCAATGGTTTAGACCAGCGATTTCCAAAGTGTGAGGTGTGCTTCCTCTGGTGCCAGACAATTTAAGGGAAGGTGCAGAGTGACGGGAGGAAACACCTTCATGATTTTTAACCTGAGTCTTTGACAGGAATCTACAAGAACTTTGTCGAGCCTTTGGTTGGCATTTCCATGTGCCTATTTCAGACCTGATTGTTTCAGGATTGAATTTGAAATTTGACCTTTGTGCATGTGTTTGGAACATGTTTAGAAACTCACCGACAGCATCAGCGCCCAGCCTGTGCAGCATGCGACACTCGGCGATGGTTTCAAAGGAGGGACCTCCCACGACACAGTACACCCCCTCCTGCAGGAAGCCGTTGTAGCCCAGCTCTGTCGCCACGTCGTGCGCCAGCTGCCGCAGCTCACGGTCATAAGCGTCTGACATGCAGGGGAACCGGACCCCAAACCTGAAGGGAGGAGGAGGAGGAGGAGGAGGAGGAGGAGGAGGAGGAGGAGGAGGAGGAGGAGGAGGAGGAGTCAAGTTCAACCAACAGTAGGCATTTACACAACACTGGAGTCCCACTCAAAGCTCATTAAGCAACACACAAAGTTTCTGAGATTTCTCCATGTCCCCGTGAGAACACATCAGTTCTGGTTAAAGCAGCTTCTGTGATGTCATCACAGCACTGACTAAACATCAACAAAGGCACGTCTCCCTCGATTACACACAGCTCTGCAGCTACCAGTCATGCATTCCCTACCGGCCTGAAACAAAAGGCGTGTTTGTACACAGACATCAGATGGTTATTGTTGCTGCAGCACTCGAGTAGGAGGCGGAAAAATGCCCAGGATGAACCTGAAACGAGTCATTTAAAGTGACGGTGCAGCTGATATCTGGTCCTCCTGTTACCATGCCTGTAGCCAGGACTGCAGAGGTCCAAAAGGTGAACTTGCTATGATGAAGTATTGAATATGCAATGACTGTACCCATTGTTACGGTCACAGCCAGCGTCATCAGGAACAATGACCTATTGAAAGGCTCTCTTCCCCTCTCAGTTTATATAACATACAGAGAACAGCTCAGTATGACCGGACATCTGAGGATTTTAAGATTGAAAAAAAGTAAAATATGTCCAGAATATAAAGGGGTTAGACTTCCAATATTGTACAATAATAAGATTTATCAAAACTGATGAATATTTACTGAAAGCTGGCCCCCTGTCTTTGTCCTTTTTGTGCAGACAGGACATCTAAAATCCTTGGATCAGCTCATTCTGACCTCTGCATTGATCAAAGATATTGATCCGAGTGGTAGCCGCGGCCATGCCTGTCACTATAACTCAAAGAGTAATCAATGATCATTTTAACAGAATATTGAAGTGTTGCCATGGAGACCTGGAGCGAGGCCTTTTTTACTGAGAACACGTTAATGATTTTTAGAGCCGACCTAATGAGTACATGGCTATATATATATATATAGCCATATGGCCCTCCACCTACCTCTCATCGTTGAGTCCAACTAGAGGATTGTTCCCGGCGAACCCCGGCATGTTGATGTGGTCCTTGAGGATCATGACGTCCCCCACTTTGTAGTCCTGGTTGAGGCCTCCGGCTGCATTGGTCAGGATGATCGTCTCGACACCCATCAGCTTGAAGACACGGATGGGCAAGGTGATCTGGAAGACACAATAATGAGAACGCAGTTGTTTATTAATACTGTGCTACAGCACCATTTACAGATTATAAAGTGAAATGACACCAATTCAGATTTGGCACGTGATATTCGACTAGCTTGCAGCACATGATCAACATAAAGTTCAAAAGGGGTGTGCAGGTCATGAAAGGAACACAACAGATGTTCCTGTTGGTGACGCTCTTTGCACGCAGTCTTCATGGGAGTTACTTTCTGTCCTGTTTAAAACTGTGCATCCAGGACAGCTGATGACATTTGCAAATGCAAATGCAGTGTGAGAAACTGATGGCAGCTCAGCATCATTGGTCATTTTGATACAATAATTCAGCTCAGTTCCATGGGTATATAATCTGTATTGGCATCAGCACGTGGCCAAAATGAGGACAATATGGACAAAAGTATGTGGACATGTGGTCACCCTGTCCAGGTCTTCTTTGAGCTTTGTTGAAACAGGAAGCTGCATGATGATATTTGGAAACAGCAGCTGGATACTAAACCTGCACATGGTGTCCATTTACTTTTGGTCATATAGCCTTACCTCCAAAATCATTTTGTTATTTGAGAGAAAGATCCTTTAAACATGGGATGCTGGGATATTTTCATCACTGCTCACCTTCTGGATGGCGTAACCCTCGTACAGGTGGAACCTGCCCTGCATGCAGACACACGGCTTCCCTTTCAGTGTCCCAAACACCAGCCGGCCAGCATGACCGTGCACTGCAAGTCACACACACACAGACACACACAGCATGTAACTAAAGGCACAAACACACGTTAACACCTGTGTTTTCTGCTGCAGACTCTGCATACCTGTGCTCCGGGGGAAGTTGGGGATGTCACTGTATTCAAAGGCTTGTGGGTCTTTGATCATCTCAGCCAGCCCCCCCAGACCCGACCCGCAGACGATGCCCACAGTCGGTCGCACCCGAGTGTGGGACAGCAGCCAGTCAGCCGTGATGCGGCATTCATCATAGCTCTCGCTGAGAAAGTCAGAGGGGAGAAAAAGAAGCGTTCACATACACATCACGGCCTGCAGTTTATCCCAGAGGTGAGTGGCGGGCATACTTTACATGTACAGTCATGCTGCATCCATCTATCCGGAAATAACCATGTAAATCTGATTTGGCACATGGAATGTGGGAGGCTGGTGCCGCCTGTATATTCAGGGAGGGGAAACGAGCTTCTTTCCTGCCTCTGAGTAATATTTGCATAAACACACATCACGTCCTGGTGTGTGTGTGTGTGTGTGTGTGTGTGTGGTGTTATTGTGCAAACAGTGGGTTGTCTTAAGGTGATGAAGCATGAGAACGTCACAGACCGACACACTTTTACATTCCTGTGCCTGTGAGGAGCGACACCGACCTTCACGTCTGACCTGCGGTATTTACACTTAATGACCTCCAGGGATGACACCGGATGGTGCATAAAGAAATAATATAATAACGTGAAATATATGGTTTGGGACACAAAAGGATATGTACAATTATATGTACAATGGGATGAAGATTGAACGAGCTGTTGTATCTTTGTCCGCGTTTATTCGCGTTTCCTGAGGAAACGGTTATAAATTCACGCCCCCGAACGCTGCGGTACTCCTAGTACGTCACACTCACCAGAGGCTCTGATTGGTCGAGACGCAGGCGTTGCTAGAGTTCGCTGCTGATGATGTGCCGGTAGCCCCAGCACCCAGTGCTGCGTTTGGTATCAAAGGAAAAATGTCGGAAAAATACGAAATAAGAAGATGGTGTACGGGCCCTCGCACACCCTGCGATCCGTGGGGCCATCGCTGTCTCCTGTCCTCTCATTTCCAGAGACGTACAACAAACACATGTTTACAACAGAAATTTCCTGCTGCCAGTAGGTGGCGCTGTGACGGTATCGTCCTATTATCATATATATCTGTTCAGACAATACAGTGTTTCTTTGTAATGGCGAATGGTCAACTTTGGGGCCACGCCCCCGCCACACCCTAACACTTTTGAAAGAGTTTTGGAATGCGTTTTTTTTTGTCTCGTCTCCTTTGATGACGTCAGTGGACTGTAGACATGGCAACGTACCAAGCTAAAACAAAGGGGCTACACGTTAGAGGGCGCTATAGAAACAACAATTTTTCAGCCGAATTAATTTTTCTACCAAGTTTGGTAAGTTTTGGGGCATGTTAAGGCCCAAAAAGGCGATGTTAGGGGGGAAAAAATTAAAAATAATAATCCCTATAGGGGATCTCAGCCAAATAAAAGAAAAAAACGCAATAATTTACCGCCCATCATTAAATTAAAAAAATAAACAACAACATGGATCATCAGTGTGAGGAACATTCATGTCTTATGTAGATGGATTTTAAGGTTGTGTTTAGCTTCATTTCATTCCTCCCTTTTCCAAAGTGCTACGTGCGATCTGTCACTAATCACCCTGCATGTTGGCGATGGGCACTCTGAACACACACACACACACACACACACACACACAGGGGCGCTCCTGCCAGATGTGCGTCATTCACTCACTTTGTGCCACATGTGGGTAAAATGAGGCGCCCCGCGGCAGAATGGAGGATTCCTCTGAGTGAATCACCATCCTGTGCCGCTGCTGGGTCATAGCGGGGTTTGTGTGACGAGGAGCCGGAGAGCGTGCGGGGGTTTTTTTTCCGTCTGATCGTGGGACGTTTCGCGCGTTACTGAGGAAGAGAACTTGTCTCTTTAGCGCCAGAGAGAATAAAACGCCGCCTTCAGGAACGTGGCACGACGACAGCGCTTCAGACATCTTTAATTAACGTGTGTTTAATCATCGTGTGTGTGTGTGTGTGTGTGTGTGTGTGTGTGTGTGTGTGTGTGTGTGTGTCTGCTGCATCACTGTGACACAGCGTCCACATGGAGACCCGCTGTCAACACGGCGGACATCAGCGCTAATTTACGCCGGATTCCAAACCTCTCATATAACATTTAGACGCAGTTTCAACCGCACACGGATCATCAGTAGTTACTCACCCAGAGACGCTCTCGGACATGGAGAACATGCTGGAATGTGGTGGAGTCAGGAGGTCGATCCGCGTTAGGTTCAGTCCGTCCGCGTTTATTCGCGTTTCCTGAGGGACCGGTTATAAATCCACGCCCCCAAACGCTGCGGTACGCTTAGCACGTCACACCCACCAGAGGCTCTGATTGGTCGAGACGCAGGCGTTGCTAGAGGTCGCTTCTTATGATGTGCGGTAGCCCCAGCAACCTGTGCTGCGTTCATGATCAAAGGAAAAATGTCGGAAATATACGAAATTAGAAGAAGGCGGTTATTAATCTAAAATAAAATCACTTTAAAACTTAATAAACACGTTTAAATACAAAAATTAATATGGGGATAGTTTAATATATGTCTTATTAATGTATTCATGGATATTCTTACTGCTGTGATGTGTCACGTGGTGTTTTTTAATTCAGAAACACGGAAGTATTTCCTCTAATAATGTATTTGAAGGAGCGAGATGAGTTCATTAAATTTTAAAAAGCATATTTTAACCTTAAGTTTTTGACATCGCCCCACGTTAAAACACTGGTTTACGACACAAAATAAATGCAAATGATTCATTCTGTTTTAGCTCCTGAAACCATGAAAACCTTTATTATAGGACATATGTTAAAGAAATTCCGACAGCACTTGAATGCAGCATCAGACTGCACAACGTGGTCGTGTTGCTTTTGGTGCTGATGCAATCGCCCTGAAGGCAACAAAACCGGTCATGCCGTTTAGATCAATAGCCTGATATTTGATCGACTAATGTCTTAGTTTTTTTATTTAATTTATTGGTAATAAAATAATCAATTAATACTTTTTACCATATTGTAGACTCATTTGTTAGTAATTTTAGTTAATACTACTTTATATTTTACATGGCACATCATTTATGCAGCCTACAGTTATACCCTACAGTAGACTGTCTTCATAAGTGTGTGTGTGTGTGTGGAGCGGAACATACCAGACATTAACAGTACTTGCGCCTGCTTGTGTTTATAGTGAAATGTAATTATGAGGTTCAGGCAGCACGAAACTCCTGCAGTACCTGCTCACCCTGCAGGTACACATTCACTGACAGTGTGTGTGTAAGCGTACAAGCATTTTTGAACGTGAGAGCATGTAGTTTGTGTGTTATTTATATGCACCTGCACAGAGCAGCCAGTGTTGTGTGTGTTCTGGTTACACGCTGTTATGTAACAGCTGATTTGTATTCACACAGTCATCGGGCCTTCATCCAGAACCAAAGATCTGCTGCCCTCACTCCTCACTCAGTGTTACACTGTGTCCACAGGCGTGCTTACAGTATAATGTGACTTAACTATGTAGCCTCATGGCTGAATGGTAGATAAATGATCAACCTCTATATACACATGGCTTTTGTCAAAAATGAAAATATCTCTACAAATGTTGGATGGATTCTAATTAACTTGGGCATATATGTCTGTAGCCTGTGATAACTGTAGAGCTGTGAATAGAGGACATAATATGAGGCAGCTGTCGTTGTTTTGGTTTTTACTGAACAGTGGATTTATCCTCCAGAGTTTGTTCTGGAAGATTCTGAAGGATCAACGGAGTCACAGGGCTCTGCTGTGCTTTTTACAGAGACCCGTATCACGCGAACACATGTGGACCAGAATCGCCCCGAGCCTCTCTGACCTTAAACACTCTCTGAAAGACATCATCTTTTCCAGCATGGACGCCAAGGAGTCCAAGTGTCTTTTAAAGCACAGTTGTTCATGGCGTTAGTGTAACCATCAGAAAAGATGGTTGTTATAGGATTATTGCTCTCTGTTTGTGTCTGTGGTATTTATATCTTTCAGCGGATGAATGATGCTCTCAGTCTCAACCGAGCGGAGCTCCAATGCAAAAAGCTGCCGGTTCAGCCACTTAAAATTCTCTCCTGTACTGTGTGCTTAGTAATGCCTGGGAGCATGAAACTCGCCTTCCTCTGAAAAATACAAAATATTTCCCATAACCGGTTAAACAGAGCAAAGAATGTCACTTGGCCCTTGGTCTTTAGTACACTCCACCAGTCAGTCAACGTCCACTTGTCTCTCCTGGACGTAGTTCTTAAAGTATTTAAGGCTTTCTCAAGGGGAATAACAATGTGATATGAAAACAATCTGCCAATGAACACATGCATGTATGAGTACAACCAGAGATTTTAACACAATCTGATCTAATCCAATTCTTACCTGCTTCCCTCCACACACAGATCAACGCAATATGAAAGAAAAACATTTGCAAATGAAAACTGTCTGTCAGTCCCCGAGGTGTCTAAGGACCTTTAAAGTGTAATTATGTATTTCTGTATATATATATATATAATGCATTTATTTGCCATTATGACCACACATCTAATCACATGAATGTGCTCCTTTTTTCAGTTGAGCAGTTGAGGATTTGTTTTTCGCCATCCACCCGTCCATCTGTCCATCTGTCCGTACATCCATCCATTGTGTGAACCTGCTTTGTCCTACAGTGAAGCTGCTGACTACACCATCAGTCTTTGGAATTTGGGAGGAAGCTGGTGCCTTTGAATAAAAAAACCCTCGCAGGCATGGGCTGAACGTGGAAACTCCAAACTTTAAACCTGCAACCTTTATGCTGTGAGGTAACTGCGCTGCACCACCCACGTAGTGAACCATCACCTCAATTAACATCTTAACTACAACAACAACACGCACTGTCCTCAACCTGCATGTGAGGCTTATCTTAGATTTTACACTATATGTTCATCTTAAATGTGAGGACATGTATACAGAACAAGCACATCAGAAGCACTGATCAGAGATTTCCACTGTTAAAAAAGGAAATATTGTTATCTACTGCCACCTGCTGGCCAAACAAGAACTTGAAGAAGAAGAGGAGGAGGAAGAGACAAAAGTTGAGATGGTGAAGTGAGCCATATTTATACATGGGTATCTGTACCTGTGCGTTCTTTTAAACATTAGATTTTAGCTGCATCACAGCTTCGCAACATGGCTTTTGTCAAAAATGAAAATATCTCTACAAATGTTGGATGGATTCTAATTAACTTGGGCATATATGTCTGTAGCCTGTGATAACTGTAGAGCTGTGAATAGAGGACATAATATGAGGCAGCTGTCGTTGTTTTGGTTTTTACTGAACAGTGGATTTTGTCCTCCAGAGTTTGTTCTGGAAGATTCTGAAGGATCAACGGAGTCACAGGGCTCTGCTGTGCTTTTTACAGAGACCCGTATCACGCGAACACATGTGGACCAGAATCGCCCCGATCCTCTCTGACCTTGAGCGCTCTCTGAAAGACATCGTCTTTTCCAGCATGGACGCCAAGGAGACCACGTGTCTTTTAAAGCACAGTTGTTCATGGCGTTAGTGTAACCATCAGAAAAGATGGTTGTTATAGGATTACTGCTCTCTGTTTGTGTCTGTGGGATTTATATCTTTCAGCGGATGAATGATGCTCTCAGTCTCCACCGAGCGGAGCTCCAATGCAAAAAGCTGCCGGTTCAGCCACTTAAAATTCTCTCCTGTACTGCAACCTTTATGCTGTGAGGTAACTGCGCTGCACCACCCACGTAGTGAACCATCACCTCAATTAACATCTTACCAACAACAACAACACGCACTGTCCTCAACCTGCATGTGAGGCTTATCTTAGATTTTACACTATATGTTCATCTTAAATGTGAGGACATGTATACAGAACAAGCACATCAGAAGCACTGATCAGAGATTTCCACTGTTAAAAAAGGAAATGTTGTTATCTACTGCCACCTGCTGGCCAAACAAGAACTTGAAGAAGAAGAGACAAGTTGAGATGGTGAAGTGAGCCATATTTATACGTGGGTATCTGTACCTGTGCGTTCTTTTAAACATTAGATTTTAGCTGCATCACAGCTACACTACATGCACTGTTAATGTGTGGTCACATGCTAATGGATGGCACAACAGGCCGAGTAAATGAAAACAGAAAATCTTGAACGTTTCATTGCTGACTTGAGTTTTCTGTGTGACCTCCTGTCCTCTTGTGTGTGTGTTGCTTCAGAAAAGAGAGTTCCGGCAGGAAGTGAAACAACTGCCATGCAGAACAGAAAGAGTGAGATAAAAAGCGAGAGAGAAAAGAGTTTGTAAGGATGAATGAAACGGAGGTTAGTCCACCAACACCGCCAACAATATGAGCCAAAAGCACTGACTGACCCCCCAGCACACACACAAACGCACACGCATACACACACAGTCACAGCCTCAGTCTTTCCTTTCCAGCCCGGTGCACACAAGAAGTGTTAAACCTCATACGATCTGCAGCTTGATGCTTCATGAGATGCGTCCCCACATTCTTCAGAACACGCTGAGGTTGATTAACTTCCTCCTGAAAACATCACCTGCTCCCACAGATCACAGCAGCCACCACTGCATGTGTTAAATTGATTAAAAAAAACATGTAATAGAATCAGAATGAAAATGTTCTATAGGTGACAGTGAGAGGCGGGAGGGGTCTGCAGGGAAAAGGAATATGCAGCGTTTATTGTCGTCCTCCAGTTTCCCCTTTATGACGGCAAATGTGTGAGGTTACAAGAAATGAGGAAGAAATGTGTCATCTGTCAACCACAAAGCACCTGTATGTTTGACTGAGTAGAACAGCAAGTGTGTACAGAAGGACAATTCTAACTTTATTGTACAGAGCTTTTGCCACGTAAAATATTTTAATAGCAGAAGATGAAACGATGTTTGCATCATGACCGCTTTGTTGCTTTGAAAAGGGAACTTGGGTTGACACACAAAAAGTTTAAACGCTCAGAGACCTGCTCTGAGGGGTGTGCTGTTGGACGTGGGGACTCTGCAGCCCTCTCTGATGCTCAGTCCCAGTCAAACGGTGAAAAGATCATGAAATACACAGGGCAGGGTGACACCAAGGACTCTGTATGTCCCAGGAGTCATTGTTGGAAATCAGTTGTCAGTGTGACAGAGACGGGAGCCCCCTACAGTCTGATGATGTCATGGGACTGAGACTTAAACTGGAAATTCTTGACAGATGTGGGCTGTACCACTATCGGTGTTTTTTTGTGCTCGTCTCTCACAGGGTGCCGAACCTTCTGACTGGAGATCCCCGTAGTTCCCATACAGCAGACGTGCCGCAGTGAAAGTGAGAGCTGATCAGATTTGGAGACAGTTCTCTAAAAAGCTGCACTCTAGTGGCCTCTGGCCTCAGAGAGCCAGATGCAGTTGACAGTTTCCGTTGAACAGCTTCCTTAGTTTATGATTTGTCTTTGTGTAATGCTCGTCTTTGTGTGTAGCCAACCACAGCAGGACAGGATTTCCTCTCATGCAGGTGCAGAACGAGCAGCAGCCTTTGCAGTATATAAGAAGATGAGGCCACATGAGCTACAGTCTGTCTGTCTCTGCTGAATGCTTCAGATGGTTTGATGTGCAGAAAAGTAAACCCCTTGCAGGTTCAAGGATGCTTCCTTTAGCTGAGTTTGACTTGTGCCTGTAAGAAAAGCTGCAACATCTTATTGTAAATAGCAATAAGTGAAACATACAACAAAGAGTGAAGGCCTCACTGAACCTTGCACCAGGCGAACACCCGGATCCCTTCAATGGTCCTCCTCAGCTCTCCCTCTTTCAATTAAATAATGCTTTGTCACCCTCTCCTGAGGCAGAATAAGGGCTTGTATTCGTCTCACGGATGTCCTTCTTTATGTGTCCGAGCTTAACAGGACGCTTCGTACAGACGCTCTTGGACACAGCAAACGCCGGGCACAGGACTTATGAATAGGGGGCTCTGTGGTTTCCCCTAAAAGAGAGAGTGTGTGTGTGTGTGTGTGTGTGTGTGCGCACGCTGCAGGAGGTGGTTTGTTAGGGCTGTTTTTTGCCATGTGTGCATGTGTCTGAGTGAATTTGTACAGAATGTGCATGTGAGGCCCCAAACATGTGAATCTCTCCATGTGAGAGTGGATTTATTGGGATGTGATGGAGTGATGCAACAACAAAGCACAAAATGCACGATTAAAACAAAAACCTGACCCTCGGTCTTTAAGCACACATCAAGCCTGTATTTATGATGTATTTTTAGGCCTTTGTGGTGTTTTGATTCTGAAAATGAGACAGTGGAGAGTTGGTGATCAATTATTACAGCAATTACACAGATGGGAGTGGGACACAGCAGAGATTCAGGAGTGAGGGAGAGAGAGAGAGAGAGAGACAGACACACACACACACAGAGGGGAAAAAGTGAGAGAGAGAGGGGCCTGTTATAAAGCCAAGTCCTGTCACTTTGGGAAGAATTTGCAGGCAGTGAGACCGGGCTTCGGGTCAGAAACAGGAGCCCGATGAGCCCATAATTGTCCCCATCATTCTCTCCTCAGTGTGGCCGGACGCAGGCGAAGTCACTCCTGCAGAATCACAGACACCACCTGCATCCCGTGAGCATGCGTATGACAAAGACGACATGTGGACGAGAGGCTGAGGCTCCAGGCTCCTGAGTCCTCTCCGCACGGGTCAATTAGATTGGCAGTCAGCGCTGCGAAGGTAAGCAAACAGAGCGCACGGCAAATATTAAAACATTAAGCAAGCGATGATATGATAAGGATAATGATTTATTTCCAGGCATTTTGAATTTAGATTTGCATTTTATTTTCATCATTAATTTAATGTATTATTTTTCTGCTTAAAAAAAAACTGACTCTAACTGTGGAGGGATGCTGTTCATAGATTTCAACATGAAATCCTCCAAAACACTCAAAAACTCCATAAAACAGTCAATATTGATCGTTTTCTTAATGATCAGCATTTTAACTTGCAGCAGCGTCCTCAGATGTGGAGACACCTGCAGAGTCTGGTGCTGTGATTCAAAGGTTTGCTCCCACTAAGTGTTTTATTGGGGATCAATCAGAAGTGACGGATTTAAGGAGAAACAGAATAGCTGGCCGAGGTCCTACATCACTGTTAGATCTTATTTATTATTAACACATCATGTTTGTTCATCGTGTCCGCTCAGTTTTGAAACTTGTGAATTAAACATTATGTCCAGAATAAGACACTAGAAAAAACAGGAAATCAGTTCTCAATATGGTTTACTGTTTTAATTAATAAATCACTTGTTGATGGTTAAAATATTCAAACTGTTGCACGTATTTAATCCTTACTATCACCATCCTCACCATGTCACAGCCTTTACGATTCATCTGCCATCGTTTACTGTTTTGCTCTTCACGGTGTCTTGTGAGATTCTTTTAATGCTGATGAATAGATGGAAAGGTAGAGCAAAACAAACTGAGGATGAGAAAGAAAATGTGTGTGTGGAGGGGAGTGAGGGGGGAGAGATGGAGAGGGATTTCTCCTCACTCCAGAATACTAACGAGGGCCTTTTGTCACAGATCTCTTTCTCTTCCTCTCTTCTTTTCCCTTCCCCTCATCTCTCCCTCTCACACACACACACACGCATGTTTTTTTCACAACATTTCATTCTTTTATTTTTACCTCCTCATATATATCTGGCCTTACTTTAGACTCATAAACCAAGTTTCCAATTAGAAATCTAACCATGCATTACATTTGCTTTTTGTCCCTGTGATTCCACTGTGTGCACAGATTTATGTCCCCACAACATCACCGTTCCACACACACACACACACATGATTTTGCACTCTTTTTCCCTAATAACACATACATGCATACAAAATAACCACATGTACGCCCACCCTGACAAAAAAAAATCGCATGTAATTGCAATCCCACTCTCACATAATCACACACACTCGCTCACACACGGATGGACACAGAGTCGTTTTTGTCAATGGCGTCTTTTGTTTCTTTTATCTCAGCTCTTAACAAAGCATTCCTGTGTACACAGAGAGAGAGAGAGAGAGAGAGAGAGAGAAGGAAGGAAGGAGAGAGAAAAGGGGGAAAGTAAAAAGGGGGAGAGGGAGAGATCAGGAAAACATCCAGAACTTCTTTGTCTGACAAAAGAAAAAGTTCTGATTCACTTTTTAGACTCAGGCTGCAGGGCAGTACAGTAGTACAAGCTGTGGCGTTGCCATGGAGATGGAATACATCCTACTGGAGAGGTGGGTTAAAACATTTTCCTTTTTCCTTTCCTCTCCCATTTACTCCCATTTATCCTATTAGTTATCTGATACACACCGGTAGTGGAATTTGTGTGTGTACATTTTTTTTCCTGGGTTGTGTGTGTGTGTGTGTGATGAGACAGGATTGGTTGAGAGGGTGATGCAGGTTAAAAGGGTGAAGTTTTCAATGGTGTCATTGTAATATGACACGCTTTAGCGGCTCACCCTTGCATAATCACAAACGTGTGATGTAATTAAAGCTGATTAGTTATGTAATCCATCATCAGCATTGAAGAGGAGCTATTTTTATTTACAACCCATGGCCAAAAGTATATGGACACGCCTGTGTCTCTTTAGATACAACTACGGGGATGCTGAACTCTGTTTTTTTTTATCCGTTTTGCATATTTTTATATTCAGTGTGTTAACTGTCAACGCTCTGACTTTAACCCCATCCAACAGCTTTGGGGTGAATTGAAAGGCTGAGCTCAAACAGAGGACAGAGTGATTCAAAGGGTGATTCATTTCTCCCCATGTGACCCCAGAGAAATAAACACACAAATATTGAATGCAGTGGAAATAACCAGTGTTTATGCAGCTATCTGTCTAAAATGTCTAAAATCTTTTGGTCAGGGCAGGATTTGTCTCAGTGGCAGCAAATTGCAGTTACATCAGCACCTGAGACCTGCAGCCAGGCTCTTTAAACTTGGATGAAAAGTCAGAGCATAGTTAATGGCTGTCCACTTATTTTTGGTCATATGGGTGCCACCTTTAGTTATGTGTGAGAAAGTCGCAGAGAGAGAGAGAGAGAGAGACCTGAAAAACCCCAGAGGGAAAGAGGCGAACACACAGAAAGCCAAACTGGCTCTTTACCCAACAAACTCTTACTGCCGTCTCCAGTTTCCAGTCAGAAGTTCACTCTTTGTCCACTAAAGGCCTCTCTGCTTAAAACCAACTCTGAGCTTTTTACTTTAAACTGTATCAAGATAAACGTCTGAGTTTCAAACAAAGATTTGCGCCTTAATTGAGTCATTCACGTCTCTCCTCTCTCTCCTCCTGCTCACAAGTGAGCCTCTGTGTGGACGCTCTGACGGGTTACCGGGGTGCATCTTCATCCTAATTCTGCTCTTCTTTCCTTTCTTCTCTCCTCCTCCTTATCTCCCCCTGCTGTGAGCCACCTTCTCCTTTCGGCCTGCATGATTTGTTAAACGTAAGTGAGCGTGTCAAATTATGTGGACGATACCGTCTCTGTGTGAGAGGACAAGAGCGCACATTCATGCCACCATTCACCACCACAGTAAAACACACAACCTGCTTTAACACACATGGGGATATTGCAGCTTGCTAACATTTGCATTTGGTTTCCTCCATTAAAACAGGATAATACCTTTGTATATATGTCTCTAACTGTTTTTTTTCAGCCCAGGAGGTATCAGATTACCTCAGATCTCTTTAAAATGCTTGTTAGGTGCAGCTGCAGCTCAACTCTTTGGGTGTGTATGCAGAAGCTTAAAAGCATGTGATCGTATCATGACGCCTTTTTTTTTTTTAATCTCTGAACTGTTTTTTTCGGTTTTATTTTGTGCATGTGTGGTTGAGGCCACAGAGCCACCGGTGTCAACCTCTTTTTTCCACTGCCACCCATCAGTATAAAAACAACTTGTTGTGATTGTGACAGCAGTAATTGCTTCATGTGTGGCACAACATGGTGTTAAAACCTATGAGGAAATGTAAAACAAGTAATAGGAGGAATGTTGTAACTTCTCCCTAGAAAAAAGGATCTTAGTTTCTTTCATTTTGTCATTTCCTCTCAGGCGTGATGGCAAAGATTTGCCAGAAAGTTTTAGTAAATTTCTAAAGCAAACAAAAACACCGCATGTCATGCAACCATGAGTCCACACAGCTAGTTCTGTTTTCCACAAATGTCTTATTTGCATTTTAGGTATTTTTTTATTCAATTTTGTTTTTCACTGATTCTGAGAAGTTCATGTGTGCAGAACTTCTGTTCTGGTATTGAAAACAACAACAACTCACAACACGAGACACCCTGATGTTCCGACTGTGAGTCAGGGCCACGTTATAGGAGCATGATAAAGTCTCCTCTGATAACCCACAGTACAGTTCCTAAAAAATACGCTGAATCAGTCACTAACACTTGGTGTGTGTGGCCTCTTCTTCTGCTTTGTAATTTAAAGTAACAGCTTGATATTTTGCTGGTGTTGTTATTTCATTATGAATTCTCATTTCTAATTGGCAAAGATGTCAGTTATCATCTCGTGTTGAGATGGGTTCCCCTGATGGAAGATCATCAAAGCCTCTACAGGAAGTCTGCACAGAGTGTTATCAGATGTGACTGCTGATGTGTGATATGTAAAATGTTCGTCAGCTTTTATCTGAATGTGTCCAAAAGCCTAAAACTCAAATGAGCTTGGGAAGTTTAAGCAAACTGCAGTTTAATTGAACTTCTTTTCTGTCTTTAACCAGATGACATCCGCCACACCCCCCTCCTCCCGCAGCTCCTCTCCTCACAAAGTCTGCCACTCCCAGACCCAGACAGACGTCCTAAAACCCTTACTCGGTGGAGGCGTATCCGGTGGAGGCGGGACTCTGAGGAAGAGGAGGCGTGTCCTGTCCAAAGATGGACGCAGCAATGTGCGCATCGAGTATGTCAGCGGACGCAGCGCCCTCTACATGCGTGACCTCTGGACGACATTTCTGGACATGCAGTGGCGTTACAAGTTCTTCCTGTTCACCGCCACCTTCGCGGGTACCTGGTTCCTCTTCGGGGTGCTGTGGTACCTGATGGCTCTGGTGCATGGAGACCTGCTGGGTGAGAGAGCAGGAGGAATTTACAGTAGTACAAACCCTTCCACATCAAAAATAAACCAAAACACATCAGCAGCATGTTGATGAAGATTCATCCAGGTCATTTTCATTCAAAAGGTCGAAGCTCCTCCGAGCAGCTTCATCAGTTCTAACCGTTTGGTGGAGAAACATGGTTTATATGTGGTGGAGGACCTCAGTGGGTGGGTCTGTGTGAAAGTCACAACAGTTAGAAGTGATGATGCTGCTGGGATGCGAAGTGAAAGGTCTTCAAGAAAACAATGAGCAAAAACTGGACTCATTCAGTAACTATGACTAAAACCCAAACCTAGAGGAGACATGATGGTAGACTCCTAACACTGAGCCTGCCCTGCAGCCACACCTCAACCTTCATGCAGCCTTGCATTCATTGACTGATGTAGAAGTAACTGAATCCAAATTGCTGAGGAGGAGGTGTGATAAAGTTGGTGTTGTAGCTGCATAGGCGTGAAAGCAATAACGGCTCCTACCAAGTCTAAAGGTTGAGTTTGTGTGGATAAACATGTCAACTACTCAAAATATTACACTGGCCCATTGTCTTCACTGAGCTTTCCCTCCTCCAGAGTTCAACCCTCCATCAAACCACACACCCTGTGTGATGCAGATGCAGACCCTCACCGGAGCCTTCCTCTTCTCTCTGGAGTCCCAGACCACCATCGGTTATGGTTTTCGCTGCATCACTGAGGAATGTCCGGCAGCCATTATCCTCCTCATAGTCCAGCTGGTCATCACCATGCTCATGGAGATCTTCATCACTGGTACCTTCCTGGCCAAGGTAATGCAAGTGTTTGCAGAAGCATTTAGAAGTGAGTTCCCTCTTTGTACTAGTCCCTGTGTGCCACTTCTTACAGTGTGCATCCATCTGTTCCCATGTTTAGTGAAAGACGTGAATGCTATCTGCGATTATCAGACTGAAACCTGAACTTTTTGACTTGGTCCCTGCTCAGGTTGCTCGGCCAAAGAAGCGAGGTGAGACAGTGAAGTTTAGTCAGCACGCCGTGGTGTCGACCCACGAAGGCCGACCCTGTCTGATGATCAGAGTGGCCAACATGCGCAAGAGTCTCCTCCTCGGTTGTCAGGTATGAAGACGAGAAAAGTGACAGTGATGTCAGAGCTTCTGCTCTAACTCTTCCTCCTCCTGATTCTTCCTCTCCCTCAGGTGACTGGGAAGCTGCTCCAGACCTCTCTGACCAAAGAGGGTGAGACGGTCCGTTTGGATCAGAGAAACGTGTCTTTTCAGGTGGACACCTCCAGCGACAGCCCCTTCCTCATCCTGCCCCTCACCTTCTACCATGTCATCGATGACAGCAGCCCCCTGCGGGCCTGGGCTGCCAAGGGTACATTTGCTGGTGGGAAGAAAGCTGTAAAAGCCAGTCTTTTAACAAGACTTGGACACGATAGTTTTATCGTTACTTTACTGTGTAATGTGTTTCAGTGAGTGAGGCTACTACCACAGCATGTCCGTAACACCGACCACACTTTATCTGTACAGCATGTTTTACAGAGATAGATGAAAGAGAGAGGAAGAGGAACAAACAAGCAGTACACATGACCAAGGACGAACATAGTTAGGTACTGGCGGTTGGTTTTTAGCCTGTAAATTAACAGGTCTATTTATATAACAGCAAGTCTTTTAAAAATGAACACGTTGTAAGTCACAGGTACAGACCACAGGTCAACATGCAGCTCTGCAGGTAGAGGGAGACGATGACTGCTTTGTTGCTATGAATCTGCATATAAATAAACATTTATGTCATGCTTCTAAATAAAATTTCCAAGAAGAAGCATGTAGAGAGTAAAGAGGATCGGACCGAGCACAGAGCCCTGTGGAACTCCACAATTAACCCATCTACATAAATATGTCGTGCTTCCTCTTTTTGGATCCTTCTTTGTTTTAACACACAGCAGAGCCTGATTTTGCTGTCACCATTTTGATAAACCCTTGTTTACATTCGGGATAGCTGTTCCTCACTGCTAGTGCTGACCTCGTGTAGATGACCACTTTGTCACGTTTCTCAACCAATTTCCTAGGCCCTGTGGTGTGTCACAAGTCATACAGACGTCTGCTGATCCGACCTAGTTTCCACATGTATGGGCCTGCTGTGGACTAAGCTTTAATAGTTAAATGTGTTCCAATGACAAAATAAAACTGTTATTCTTAGATGTCTATAATAAGGTTTATGAGAAATGTATGCCTGTGCAGTCCTTTTTACAGACTTCCTCCTGAGCAGTTCCTTCTAAGTGTTTAGCAAACTGTTGCAAAAATGGTTGAATTGCACATGTACATTTTACTTGACTTTGTAGTTGTGTGCTGTGAGCTGAGAGGAGTTCTATTCATGATAACTCCTTGTTTCTGAAATAATACACTAAATGCATCATTAGATGCAAAGAAAACATTTCTATTGACACTGCACTAAGGTATTTTTGTTGGTTCTTTTCTCTTCTCCTCTCTTTATCCTTTCGGTTCTCATCCATTCATGATCTTCACCAGGTGGTGGTTGGACAGATCCAGAGTTGGCTGACTTTGAGCTGCTGGTCATCATGAGCGCCACAGTGGAGCCAACCTCCGCCACCTGCCAGGTCCGCACCTCCTACCTGCCAGACGAGATCCTCTGGGGCTACGAGTTTCCCCCCGTAGTCTCTCTCTCCCCGTCAGGTAAATACGTGGCAGACTTTGCCTTCTTCGATAAAGTGGCCAAGACGAAGACCACCCCCATCTTCAAACCTTTAAGCCCCCAACATGGCTACCAGAGCAACGGAGGCGGGAGTGTCCCTGAGGTGTCCGATCCGGAGAAGATTCGCCTGGAGCAGAGCTACAGGGAGCAGCGAGGGGAGGACCGAGGCCGGGCCAGAGACGCTCCTCTCAGTGTTCGCATCAGCAATGTGTGAACTGTTAAAGAAGGGAGTATTTCATAGAAGGCAGGAGGTCGTCAATAGCAAATCACTGAAACATATCAAAAGGGATCAAGACACTGTCAGTTTGAAAACAAACATGGACGACTGTGACTGTGTCACGGTGTTTGCTGGGCTAGTTTTACACTGGTTGGACTTTTATCAAATGACAGAATAACATGATGTAACTGCAGCTACTATTTACATCTGAATGTGGTGAGAGCCCGTCACCTAACAGCTACTGCACACACTGTTTAACAAACAACAATAACAGATGGATTATTTATTTAGAGACAAAGAAAAGAACAGAAAAGAAAAGAAAGAGGACGGAAACTTTACTGGGCTCGTTTCGGTGCCTTCCGCTGTATCACAAGTGTACGTTTTTTCCCGCTTGATGGTGTTTGGTTTATTTTTAGTGTGATCATGAATCACCCACTCATCTCAGAGCAGAAAGGTAGTGTGGAACCACCTCTAACTCAGGGGTTTTCAAAGTCTGACACTGGGGCCCCCCCCCTCAAATGAAGCTTACTTATCTGCTAGTTTAGCTCAGTTTCTGGATTCCTGGGATCATCATTATCTAAGCCTGTAAAAACTTACATATGTTATTTGGCTTGTTTTTTTTACATTTCCATAGATGGTTGCTAATGTTTCTGTCAAAAAACCTGAAACGACTTCCATTGAGATGATGTGCTATAATGACCCACATGTGTTTACTGATCAACGCTGATCAAAGCTTGTAGCAGTAGGTTAAGGATCAATAAGGATTTGATCTTTAATAAGGTAAGCTGGTGCAGCCAAGGCCTAAAGACACTGCAGAGACAGAAAGCCTTGGTTGGCACAGCACGCGGGGATCATGTAGCTTTAACTAGCAGATTATTGTACGGGGGGTTTAGAATGATAAGTAACTATGTCACAACTTTTTCTTATTTCTCTGTAACACAATACATAAATGTCAGAGGATGCATACACATATACACACAAATATGCCTGCACACAGGTTATTTATAAAGATGAGTTTGAGCTGCAGAGGCAAAACCGGTGCTGCAAATTTTATCTACAGTTTACAAGTTCCTCTCAACACTGACATTTACACACTTCCCGAACATAACAACACCCTGCAGCAGCAGCAGCAGCAGCACTAAGTGTACTTCCTACACAACATAAAGTTAGCACTATATATATAATATATAAATATGTATGTACATGTTAGGATGGTTAGCTGACGATGAGCTGGTGTTATTTTAAGCCTACTAGAAGCTAACTATGATGTTTAAAATCATTTAATTAGCAGATGTGCAGCTCCTGTGCATTCGATGGCTGCATTGAAGAAGCCATCCTTTCTGTTCTTTCATGTGAGTTTTGAGGTACTAACAGATGAAATTTTATTTTTCAGTCTAGACAACAGACAATAAAAAGGACTTGACTACACCAGAGGTGGGTGCTGTGACTGTGAAGTGGTGATGAAGTGGGGCACACTGTGTGAACTGGTAGAAATGCTGGATGAAGCAGCATTAGTGTGACGATATGAACCTGAAAAAATGAAACATCCATCTTGAATTATAATAGTGTTAATAGTGATGATGGGGAATAAAATGATTCTCTCTAAAAAGCATTTTAATAAAGTTGTATTTTGTGTCATGTTTCATAAATGGTTAAATCAATGTGAAAACGTGGCACTAATACAGCCCCTGTAGAGAAACAGGGTGTGTGGTTATAATGTAAAGAGAAGTGAAGCCATTTCCTGTGTAACCATGTCAGTTACAGCAGTCGTGTGGGTTTTTATGAGCTGCTGTTTGTATCAACTACAAGGTAAACTCTTTATTTTTCTATTAATAAATAGTAATTATACTAATAATTGATCGTTGGTGACAGATCTTTGTAAAAGTTAAATGACAGACAGGAGCGCGGAAAGAGGAAGTCACATGTAATGTTAAGTAATACATACTGCTGAAAAACCTTGTTTTTATTGTTTTATGAGAACAGGGTTAGGGTGCCCACAATGTACATTAGTATCGGTTTGTTTTTGTTTATATATAACTATAATGAAATGAAGTGCTTTAGGTACATTTTGTGCATCGATGTGGGATGAGCTGCTGCTGATGTCACAGACAGATGTTAATGAGGAATCTGATCACAAATGTCTGTGAAAGAAAAGAAAAAGTATGTGAGAGCAGCTCGAATATGTACAGATAAACATTTGCTGCCAGATTGTAACAGCTTACCCTCAGTGACTCGCACAGGAAGGAAAGAGTTGAAAGCTGCTAAAACAGACGTGAGATTGATGAGAAGTAGTACACTGTGTTTGAACACAGGACGGATAAACTTACACACATTTGACTTCTAAATAATTTCACCCTGTGTAATGAGAATTCAGCTGTTCAGCAACCACAATGAGATCAAAATAGTGATGATGTGATACTTAAATATAAAGTACAAGAACACAGTGACATTCATCATTGACCTAACCTGTATACTGTGTCTCTTATGTGTGTGTGTGTGTGTGTGTTGTTGTACAGGGTCCAGTGCTGTGACTCCTGTGTTTGTGCAGACAGGACAGGATGTGTTTCTGGATGTTAATGAAGCTGATGTTCCAGAGGGGTTTGTGGTTTTTTTATGGCGTTTCAATGGAAGAAACAATTTAGTATCATTTTCACCAAATTCAGAACCAAACATCCTCGGAGATTACACTGGAAGGATTGAGCTGTCTGATAAAAAATACTCTGTGACACTGAAGAACCTACAAAACACAGACAGTGGAGTTTATACAGCACGATTAACAACAACTGTAGATAAAACTCTGGCTGAATACAAGGTGACAGTTCAAGGTGAGTTTCTCAGCATCTCAGACACTGACTGAAAACATCTGCTGCCATGTTTCTGAATCTCTCCTGTCCTCCATCAGATCCAGTGTCTCCAGTTGGTCTGACAGTGGACTCTGTGTCCAACAGCTCAGACTCCTGTAACCTCACTGTGACCTGCAGCTCAGTGGACTCTCACATCAGCAGAAATTTTACATGTGACGATACAACCTGCTCTCAGGAGGGAGGAGAGAGGTCAGAGGTCACAAAGTCTGGGGCTTCTCTTCAGGTCTACTACCTGTCAAATGCATCTATCATCTGTAACCATAGCAACCAGGTCAGCTGGACCCAGGACATGACAAAGAACATTCGGGAGCTCTGCACCCAACAACGTAAGTAAGACTAAACCATGAAACTACAGTGTTTTTGTAGTGCAGATTTTTTTTTCTTCAATAGCTTTAAAACAACACGTCCTCACAACATCTATGTCCATCCTCTGTAACCATAGCAACCAGGTCAGCTGGACCAGAAACTTGACAGCTGTTTGCTGTGTGTGTCCCTGACATAAAATAAACAGACTTATGTTCAGAGGTTGAATGTAGCTCAATGAGGAGAAACTCAAGATGAGTGAACAGAGACTTGCTCATTAAATTTATACACAGGCAGAAATGTGCTTTGGCATTTAGACCCTGATGTGGGAGTAGAGGAGGGGAGGCCGACAGAAGGGATTTACCCTTAGGTCTAGACCTGGTGGTGGTGAAGAGGGGACGGAGAACAGGAGAGATGAGTGCTTGGTCTGGCACAAGTGTTGAGACTGGTGGTGCCCAGGGTGGAGGGGGGTTGAAGAAGGATCTGGAAAGACAGCTGAGAGAAGAAGGTTTTAAATTTGCAGCTAAGATGTGATTGGCTGCATGAGCAGTGAGGCGGTGAGTGACTCTTTATTGATCAGATGACTGGAGCGGGAGAAGGGGGGAGAGAGACACAGAGAGAGAGAGAGAGAGAGAGGGCCGGTGAGTGGGTTAGCTCGTCTCTACAGTAAAAGAGAATAGAGCAGGTCTTCCTGGTTGAACTTTCAGTAAGCTCAATTTAAACAGTTAAACTTTTTCTACATACAAGGTTCACGCATCCTGCTCATGGACAGTGTGTCATGTTTCTCTGCAGTCAGAATATCTGTACATCTCACACAAACATCAGCAGTCTTCTTACAAAACAAAAATAATTCATTTAAATCCAAAGACGGGACAAACTGAGGATGCAAACACCTGATGCTGATGTTGAAATCTCTGTTCAAACACCAGACATTTCTCCCATCTCCCTGCAGCTCCATGAGTGTTTACCTCTACATGTGTCCATCCAGTGTTTATATTTGTAACTGCAATTACATTACAAGTCTTTAACCAGGCATCATTTTCTCTTCTGGTTTTTGTTCCTCTTTACAGAATCTTCATCATCTACAGTACCTCGGATTATTGGTGGAGTTTCTGGAGGCCTCATACTTCTATGTTGTGTCTGTGCAGTTGGTGTAGTTGTTCATCGGCGTAAGAGAGGAAAATGTAAGTCAAAGTTTGTATTACTCCTTTACCATCTGCAGAGTACATTACTCGTCATTGTGTCATTAAGCAGTCTATTTCTGTAAGCACACACAGCTCACTATAAAAGTCCAGAAATACAGTAATGGGTGAACACAGGTCTGCTAAAGACTGATGAATCTGTCTTAATGGTTCATCTGCAGATGAAGGAGAGAACAATGAAAACACCATGTATGCTGAGGTACGTATTTGTAGCCTAATTCTGATTTTAAAATAAATCTCTCTTTATTGACAGTAAATAGAGAATTCTGTTAGCAGACTCACAGCAGAGAGAGAAAAAGGTATTTTTTGTGTGTCTACATGCTGAAAGAACATAATTGTGTCTTTTATGAAGCATTAATAACGTGCTGTCAGAGTTAATCCAGTGTAAAGGCACCATTGGAAACAGAGGGTTAATTAAAGTGGTCTAGACACTTTGCTGAAGTTTTTTTGTTTAATGTATTTTTGCAGGTGGAAACTCACCAACCTCGGGATCAGCGTCCACTCAATAAATCATCATGTTCCAGTCAACCAGATACCATCTACAGCTTGGCAGGGTCTCCCCCTGCACCCACTCAGTCCACTGAGACCAGCGACAGGACCCAGCCCGAGAGCCTTTATGCACAAGTGGAAAAAGTCAACAGATAAATGAAGTCGGCAGGTCGACAGAGAACACTTCACTGCCGGACTGCTTCTGGGTGGAGATGAAGAGTGAAGGTGCTGTTATGATGTACATATTATGACGTCCCAGAATCATGATGCTGGTGAACTGGCTCCTTAATTAACTAGTCAGCTTCAACATGCTCACATAAACACACAGCATTGTCAGAATAATATTTACATACAGTATAGAAGCAAATACAACATGAAAGAACATCAGTTTACATAACGTCGTTTAGTTTTTAGTTTTTTTAAAGTAGTTTTAATTTAAACTTGTACTTGAAGAACTTTTTCTACTGAATCTGTTTGTTCCTATAGATTCTTTATATATTTGGATCATCTACATGTCAATCCTTCTCCCCTTCATGCTCTGCTGTGTTATTGTTGCAGTATGATAAGGAAATCACAATATTTCATGCAAATATTTCAACTTGTGTGATTTTAGACTTCTCTACAGCACTTACAAATATCAGGATAGTATTGATAACTGATCATTTGGTCACTGTAAATCTATCAAATTCTTCCGTAACATTACATCCCTCGTTGAAAGTACAGTTGTTGACTGTTGCATGAAATAAACACACAGGCAGGACAAGTTATATGTTATAGTGTTGTATAGATAAGATTAAATAAGAGTTTATTAAATTATAGTTTAGATAAATAAGAATTACAGGTATGTGACGTAGGGGGTGGGGGGGCAGTGGGAAGGTTGACTGTACTATGGTTGTGTGTTGACTGGAGAGGAGTCAGGGAGGAGAGAGAGGGTGTGTGTGTGGGGGGGTGGGGCGGGGGGGGGGGGGTGGAGATGAGGAGGAGGATGGCTTTGGGGACGAAGGCGGCCTTTCTTCTTTGGGTTCTGCAGGCGGGGCAGCGGAGCCGCCGTCCAGAGGGGAGCCACTGAAATGCTGAGTGGAGGACGTGTGAGGGCTCTCTGAGGATTTCTACTGCCAGGCTGAGAGTCTGTTGGTCATGAGTGTGAGGAAGAGTTCTTACAGGCAGGCCAGTGATCTTAGAGCAGACTGAAGCAGGGCTCTGCAGTCGGGTTCTGTTCTGTGGAACCAGCAGGTTATTGAGAAGGTGATGATGCTCTCAATAAAGCTGAGGTAGAAAGTCCATAGAATGTCTTTACTGACTCCAAAGCAGCTGAGTTTCCTCAGGAGGTGGAGACGCTGCCGGCACCTTCTGAGAGTGTCCTCGATGTTGGAGGAGAATTTCAGGAGGTTGTCAAAGATGGTGATATTACAGTATGTGTGTTTGTAACATAAGACCAACAACATTTTACACTGAAGATGATGAACAGAACGTAATATATGTATTTCGACAAGGTTCATTTGGTCTTCACCTTTTTAACTGTAAGAGTATTCTTTTCAGTCAGACCAGTGTTTTTGTGTTTTTTACCTTGACTTTACATGTTTCGACTGCTTCCTGCAGTCTTCCTCAGAAGTCACATGATGTTATCGGTGACGTGTCTGCCAGCTGATTTTATGCAGGTTGTGGCGCCATTCTCCCACTACTCCAGGTAGTAGGGGAACAGCGCCACCTGTAGTCCGTCTTCTTCAGCGCTGTGTCCCAGTTGTGGGAAACACTGGTCTGACTGAAAGGAATACTCTTATAGAATGTAATATATGTGTTAAACCGTCACTCGATTAGCTTGATGATTCACTTGATGATTAGCTGCTTGTGAATTTTAGCATTGAAAGAAAACAGGACTGTGACATACAGAAGACAGAGGGTGAATGTAAACATGTAGAAATACTGCACATAAACACATCAGTGGGGCTAAAACAGTGACACTGAAGTTTTTTAATAATAAATAAGTAATAATTACATTTTGTTGATGAAGATTCTCAGTCATCCAGGTCATCATACGTAGAGAAGATTGAAGCAAGGCGTCTGGACTTGTAGAGTTTACAAGTCCAGACGCCTTGCTTCAATCTTCTCTACCTAATATTGACATTGATAAGGTATTGCCTTATGCTCTTATTTTCTTGTGATTTGTTTTTGCATCATGATGTTGTTTGTTTAAACTCTTCAGTGTTTCTCTGTCTCAGTTTTAGCCTCATACATCAGCAGCTGTGCTGTAGATTAGTGCTATGATGGGTAAACACACAGAGTACAGCACGTGTAAATGTTCTTACAGTGTTTACTTCTTGATGCACGCTGTTGTTTTGTACATAGTTCTTATAATGTTATGTAAAAATTGGAACATGTGCAGGTTTATATAGCTTCATTATAAATATATTAACCACTCTGCCGCGTGGCTTCCTTATTCTGCTGCACTGAGGAAGCTGCTCAGTGGTGAAATGTCTTCAGACACCTTCAGAGAGAACTAAGACCCGACTGGTTTTGTAATATGTTTCTTCACAGTGTCATTATTAAATGTTATTTTTCTGTCTATCATGTTTTTGGTGCGTTCACTGACTCTCCATGATAACATGACATCACAAAGTCCTGATAAAATCACAATACAAATAGTGACACATCATTTTTAATGAAATATGAACATTAATTCCTTAAAAACAAAGATGTGTAGATTTAATATGCGTACATTATTTTTTTTTTAATTTCCCAAAAACACAGATATACCATGAAGCACATTGACTAAAGCATCACTATCATATGTTTACAATTGTTTTTTGAGCATAATATAAAAGCAGGAACCAAATTATGAAGCAAAAACTGATCATACTGATCAAAACTGACACGCTGAGTTTCATCACTTCTAACTTCCTGATTCTCTCACTGCTCATTCTTCTTTGTTTAGTTTTTCTTCTTGATCTTCTCCATGAGGTGGACCGTGATGACGGCAGACACCATGATGACCAGACCCACAGAGAACACCACAGTCTTCACCACACAGACGGAGGTGTGACTCTCTGCACCTGCAACTAAACAGCAACACAGGTTTTACTTCATCTTCATCTCAAATATTCATCTATTATCTTTTAGTCTTACCACATCTTAGAGGGCAGAAAACCCAAATGTTCTTTGTCATGTCCTGGGTCCAGCTGACCTGGTTGCTATGGTTACAGATGATGGATGCATTTGACAGGTGGTAGACCTGAAGAGAAGCCCCAGACTTTGTGACCTCTGACCTCTCTCCTCCCTCCTGAGAGCAGGTTGTATCGTCACATGTGAAAGTGCTGCTGATGTGAGAGTCCACTGAGCTGCAGGTCACAGTGAGGTTACAGGAGTCTGAGCTGGGGGACACAGAGTCCACTGTCAGACCAACTGGAGACACTGGATCTGATGGAGGACAGGAGAGATTCAGAAACATGGCAGCAGATGTTTTCAGTCAGTGTCTGAGATGCTGAGAAACTCACCTTGAACTGTCACCTTGTATTCAGCCAGAGTTTTTACTACATCTGTTGTTAATCGTGCTGTATAAACTCCACTGTCTGTGTTTTGTAGGTTCTTCAGTGTCACAGAGTATTTTTTCTCAGACAGCTCAATCCTTCCAGTGTAATCTCCGAGGATGTTTGGTTTTGACTTTGGTGAAACTGATACTAAATTGTTTCTTCCATTGAAACGCCATAAAAAAACCACAAACTCCTCTGGAACATCAGCTTCATTAACATCCAGAAACACATCCTGTCCTGTCTGCACAAACACAGGAGTCACAGCACTGGACCCTGTACAACAACACACACACAGACAGTTTAGGTCAGTGATGAATGTTCATCATATCACAGTATATTAACAGGTAGAGTCTTGATTCATAACAGTGTGTACATTGTGATGTTTAAATTCACTTGTAGTTATTTCTGTTCTTTTCTGAGAATCAGGAAGTCGAGCTGTGCTCAGATAAGTTACTGTACAACACTCCCCTGAAATGGTTTAAGTCTGAAAATACTTATTTACTGCATGAGATCAGGTTTTTATCATGGATTTACATACAGTACATGATTTTTCTGTCATTAAGTGAATGTTGTTTTCTCACCTGGCGCCTCAGTGCAGATCAGCAGTGCCACCATCACAAACACAAACATCGTAGAGCTTCAGGCTTTCTTCTGAAATGTCGAATGTTGTGCACTAATGACAGCACAACAGTGTGACTGCCTCAGTGTTTCCTGTTAAAACCAAAAGAGTTTCAGAAGCTCACAATAACTTATGAACACATTTAACTTCAGTTAACCAGACAACAACCCAGAGTACTAACAGTTCAATGAAACCTATATCCTGAGTATCTGTAAATACAGACTCACTGTGAAGTCATAGTGCCCGCCTGTCTCTGGACATCTGCATGTAATCAGCATTTGCTGGAAGAGCCAATCGCCACAAGAGGGCGTCCCTGTGCACCCTGCGAGCTCACACAGAGCTTTTCAGGCCCACTGTAGGGGCCAGGATCACTTTTTGGCAGGTGACAAACACAAATATTTGAGGCCGTTTTAAAGTGTTTTAATAGGTGAATCATATTTTTATATATGATAATTAAGGCATCATATTTTGCCATGGTAACAATCAGCATTTTAAAGGGTGTACTGGCCCTTTACAGTGTTTCTGGTGGTAAAATGAAGGGCATTATATTACAGTATGTATGTAAAGAAAGACCAACAACATTTGATCCATATCCACATGAGCAAATCTTATCATCAGATCTTTACAGAGTCTCCACCGTCTTCATTAGCTCACATTATTGGGGGAGTTTCTGGAGGCTGCATGTTGTCAGGTGGTGTCTGTGCTGCAGGAAAAAGTTCCTGTTATTCCTCCACCATATGCAGGCTCTTTGTCAGTGTGTAACAGGTTTGTGGATAATACAGATGTTAGACTGTTGCATGAAATGAACGGATTGTTATTACCGATGCTCTGAGAATGACATGTGTGTCATGGTTTCTGCCAGGTCTTTTATTTTGTAGTTCATTTTCTGTTTGCATTAGTTCTGGTTTTTCTGTCACTTCCTGTTTTATTTTGTATTTCACTAGTTCCCTTGTGTTTCAGGTCTTTTGACTTCCCCTTCCTCATGTGTGCTCCCTTCCCCCTCCTGTGATTACCTGCTCCACCCTAATGTGTCTCACCTGTGTCCTCTTCCCGCCCTCCTGTGTATAAAGCCTGTGTGTTTCCTTCCCGTTGTTGTCAGTTCGTCTTGTGAGTAATCTGAGTGTACCAGCCTTCCCAGCAGCTGGTAGGCCCTTGTCATTTCCCTGTGTGTTTTCAAGTGGTTTCTTGATTCTCTTGTGCTTTGACCTCGACTGGATTTTTGACTACTGTCCTTGCCTTTTTGGATGCTACGCTGACTGATTACCCGTGTACCGAACCTTGGCCTGAATTAAACACTGAGTTTTGTCTTTTACCTCTGGCTCCTCTGCGTTTGTGTCCGCCATTAACACCGCCTGACAATTACCGATGCTCTGAGAATGACATGTGGAAGAAACGGACCGCGTTAAAACTGATATTTGAAGAAGAAGAAGATGAAGAAATGCTGAGGAATTTTTCAGTGTTTAGTCAAGACTGTTTTAGAAGATTGGTTAACCTCCCCCGGAGCTACGAGGCCATGGAGGTTCGTAAGTTTGATGAAAATTCATAATACGTTTGTCACTGTTTGTAAGCTACTTAGCATTTGAAGGACAGTAATTTACTGACTCGAGAGACAGGAGTGTATTTTTATTCAAATCTAGCTACCATGAAACAATTCTCAAGATTAAAATGTAGCTAGATTAGATTAAACTTTACTGCCATGTGTACATGTACATGTACAGTGTAATGTAATTGTATTGTGTGTGTTGTTGTACAGGGTCCAGTGCTGTGACTCCTGTGTTTGTGCAGACAGGACAGGATGTGTTTCTGGATGTTCTGCAGCTCAGTGGACTCAAAATGTGATCATGAATCACCCAATCATTTCAGAATAGAAAGGTAGTGTGGAACCACCTCTAACTCAGGGGTTTGAGGTGCAGCCAAAGGCCTAAAGACACTGCAGAGACAGAAAGCCTTGGTCGACACAGCACGTGGGGATTAAGATTAAGAAACCTTTATTAGTCCCACAATGGGGAAATTGCATTTTTGCAACGGCATACAGACAGCAAGGGATAAGTTAAGAAAGATATATACATTATAAAATAGACAGTTTACATATTAACAGTTGTTGCACAGGTGAGTGGAGGTAGAAGTGGTTTATAAGAAAACTGTACATAGTGCATCAAAAACTAAATAAATAATTTACTGTACACTGTGGTGTGTGAATACTGCTCCTATCAGAAGTGTTTATTATACAGTCTGACGGCAGCAGGAAGGAAAGACCTTCTGTATCTCTCCTTCACACACCGAGGGTGGAGCAGTCTGTCACTGAAGCTGCTCTGCAGGGCTGACAGGGTGTCCTGCAGGGGGTGGGACTCATTGTCCAGCATGGATGTTAGTTTTGCCAGGACCCTCCTGTCCCCCACCTCCTGCACTGAGTCCAGAGAGCAGCCCAGGACAGAGCTGGACTTCCTGATGACTCTGTCCAGCTTCTTCCTCTCCCTCTCAGTGATGCTGCTGTTCCAGCAGACCACACCGTACAGGATGACTGATGCCACCACAGAGTCATAGAAAGTCTTCAGGAGTGGCCCTTTCACTCCTAAAGACCGCAGTCTCCTCAGCAGGTAGAGCCTGCTCTGGCCCTTCCTGTACAGTGCGTCTGTGTTGTGAGTCCAGTCCAGTTTGTTGTTGATGTGATCATGTAGCTTTAACTAGCAGATTATCGTACGGGGGTTTAGAATGATAAGTAACTATGTCACAACTTTTTCTTTTTTCTCTGTAACACAATACATAAATGTCAGAGGATGCATACACACATACACACAAATATGCCTGCACACAGGTTATTTATAAGGATCACATGAGTTTGAGCTGCAGAGGCAAAACCGGTGCTGCAAATTTTATCTACAGTTCACAAGTTCCTCTCAACACTGACATTTTTACACTTCCTGAACATAACACCACCCTGCAGCAGCAGCACTAAGTGTACTTCACATGCACTATATATATATAATATATAAATATGTATGTACGTGTTAGGATGGTTAGCTGACGATGAGCTGGTGTTATTTTAAGCCTACTAGAAGCTAACTATGATGTTTAAAATCATTTAATTAGCAGATGTGCAGCTCCTGTGCATTCGATGGCTGCATTGAAGAAGCCATCCTTTCTGTTCTTTCATGTGAGTTTTGAGGTACTAACAGATGAAATTTTATTTTTCAGTCTAGACAACAGACAATAAAAAGGACTTGACTACACCAGAGGTGGGTGCTGTGACTGTGAAGTGGTGATGAAGTGGGGCACACTGTGTGAACTGGTAGAAATGCTGGATGAAGCAGCATTAGTGTGACGATATGAACCTGAAAAAATGAAACATCCATCTTGAATTATAATAGTGTTAATAGTGATGATGGGGAATAAAATGATTCTCTCTAACAAGCATTTTAATAAAGTTGTATTTTGTGTCATGTCTATAAATTGTTAAATGAAACGTGGCACTAATACAGCCCCTGTAGAGAAACAGGGGTGTGTGGTTATATATGTAAAGAGAAGTGAAGCCATTTCCTGTGTAACAATGTCAGTTACAGCAGTCGTGTGGGTTTTTATGAGCTGCTGTTTGTATCAACTACAAGGTAAACTCTTTATTTTCCTATTAATAAATAGTAATTATACTAATAATTGATCGTTGGTGACAGATCTTTTTTAAAGTTAAATGACAGACAGGAGCGTGGAAAGAGGAAGTGACATGTAATGTTAAGTGTGAAAAACATCGTTTTTATTGTTGAACAATCTTTATTTGAGAACAAATAAGATGAAGACTGATTTAACAGTGTTAACAGTTTGTATCATTCATTAAGGTTAGCCACTTTTCCTAGAGATCTATGTTTAGTGTAACACTTGTGTCGCTGAGAACAAGTGATGGACCAGTTCTAGGTTCGTGGAGTTTTGTAATTAATAATATTAGGAACAGAGTCTTGAAGATTTGTATATAAGCCGGCAGTTTACTCAACAACAATAAATATTTAACAGGTTAATAAACAGATGAATAGA
This sequence comes from Parambassis ranga, assembly GCF_900634625.1. Taxonomy (NCBI): domain Eukaryota; kingdom Metazoa; phylum Chordata; class Actinopteri; family Ambassidae; genus Parambassis; species Parambassis ranga. The sequence goes on along the minus strand of NC_041037.1, from coordinate 1,984,903 downwards.
TAATAAAATAAAATATCAATAAATAGATCAATGAATATTTACAGTGCAAAATGAGCAATAAACAGTATAAAATAACCTGTTTGGTCCTTGTTATTTAAATAGAGTTTAAATAGATTTAAAAACTGGTTTGCTCTAGTTTTTTCTGTTTCTCTTAGACCGGTCTTTTTATTCTGTATAGCTAATTTAGAAACAATTGCTTTAACTAATTTTCAGCTATTTATCTTTGTTTGTTCTGTTTTTCTTGGAGTTAACTCTTTTCTTTAGGGAACAGTATTTAGGTTAGTTTTTGTGTGATCTTTTCACAAAAGGTAAGTATTCAGGTACCCTCTAACACATAGAAAAAATAAATTACCTTAACCATGTTATATACATTTACCTATTCACACTTCAATAATTCCTAAATAATTGTGTTGCAACACAATAATTTCAATTTGGGGATCCCCTTCTAATTTGATCTGTTAAATATCACAGTTCAGTTCAGTCTGTCCTGGTCAAACCGTAACAGTGGTCCGTTTGTGGTGTTTCAGTCCTTGCAGGTTATCCTTCCTTGGGTAGGCTCGCCATCATGTTCACCTAACGTCTTTCACTTGGTGTGCGCTGTCTCGCGGTTAACTGAAGGTTCCAGTCTGATCTGTCTCTGAGCTGTCCTCAACTCTCCCGGGGGTAGGGGAAAAAAACCACAAATACATAAAATCAAAAGCATCAAAATCACTGTTTTGATGTTGGAGGGTTGCCTAAAGATGTTAAATAAATGTACAAGATGTTGGATAAACTTAATTTGAAGGAGGTCTTTAGATTTTGCGTGTATCCGTTGGTCAGCGCCTGTTTCTATCCGTGTCTTCAGGAGCTCGCACACAGCGCCTGGGACAGTAACATTAAATTTCAACTCACATGACAGTTGTGAGAAAATAAGAGGGAGCTTTAGAGTATGTTAACAGGGTTAATTATTAAATAGTCATTGCTATGTTTTCATTGTTATTTATTAACTGTATATATATATATTTGTACTTGTGATATACATATATTATTTATGCTATTTAATTGATTTTAATTATTTATTACCCTATTTGGACCATGGGTTACATTAGCTTTTATAATACATGACACATGCCCACAATGTACATTAGCATCGGTTTGTTTTTGTTTATATATAACTATAATGAAATGAAGTGCTTTAGGTACATTTTGTGCATCGATGTGGGATGAGCTGCTGCTGATGTCACAGACGGATGTTAATGAGGAATCTGATCACAAATGTCTGTGAAAGAAAAGAAAAAGGATGTGAGAGCAGCTCGAATATGTACAGATAAACATTTGCTGCCAAATTGTAACAGCTTACCCTCAGTGACTCGCAGGAAGGAAAGAGTTGAAAGCTGCTAAAACAGACGTGAGATTGATGAGAAGTAGTACACTGTGTTTGAACACAGGACGGATAAACTTACACACATTTGACTTCTAAATAATTTCACCCTGTGTAATGAGAATTCAGCTGTTCAGAAACCATGATGAGATCAAAATAGTGACGATCTGATACTTAAATATAAAGTACAAGAACACAGTGACATTTATCATTGACCTAACCTGTATACTGTGTCTCTTATGTGTGTGTGTGTTGTTGTACAGGGTCCAGTGCTGTGACTCCTGTGTTTGTGCAGACAGGACAGGATGTGTTTCTGGATGTTAATGAAGCTGATGTTCCAGAGGGGTTTGTGGTTTTTTTCTGGACATTCAATGGAAAAAACAATTTAGTATCAGTTTCACCAAATTCAAAACCAAACATCCTCGATGATTACACTGGAAGGATTGAGCCGTCTGAGAAAAAATACTCTGTGACACTGAAGAACCTACAAAACACAGACAGTGGAGTTTATACAGCACAAGTATTTGGAAGTGTAGTAAAAACTCTGGCTGAATACAAGGTGACAGTTCAAGGTGAGTTTCTCAGCATCTCAGACACTGACTGAAAACATCTGCTGCCATGTTTCTGAATCTCTCCTGTCCTCCATCAGATCCAGTGTCTCCAGTTGGTCTGACAGTGGACTCTGTGTCCAACAGCTCAGACTCCTGTAACCTCACTGTGACCTGCAGCTCAGTGGACTCTCACATCAGCAGCACTTTCACATGTGACGACACAACCTGCTCTCAGGAGGGAGGAGAGAGGTCAGAGGTCACAAAGTCTGGGGCTTCTCTTCAGGTCTACTACCTGTCAAATGCATCCATCATCTGTAACCATAGCAACCAGGTCAGCTGGACCAAGAACATGACAAATATTCATGTTTTCTGCCTCCAACAACCTGGTAAGACTAAACCATGAAACTACAGTGTTTTTTTAGTGCAGCTTTTTCTTCAGTAGTTTTAAAACAACACGTCTCTGTAACCATAGCAACCAGGTCAGCTGGACCAGAAACTTGACAGCTGTTTGCTGTTTGTGTCCCTGACATGTTGGTGAAACTGACAAACATAAAATTAACAGACTTATGTGCAGAGGTTGAATGTAGCTCAATGAGGAGAAACTCGTCATTGGTTTTAAATTTTCAGCTAAGATGTGATTGGCTGCATGAACAGTGAGTGACTCTTTATTGATCAGATGACTGGAGAGAGAGAGAGAGAGAGAGAGAGAGAGATTCCAGTAAGCTCCATTTAAACAGTTTTACATTACAAGTCTTTAACCAGGCATCATTTTCTCTTCTGGTTTTTGTTTCTCTTTACAGAACCTCCACCATCTACATCACATCACTATATTGTTGGGTTGGTTGTTGGTTTCCTTGCTGTCCTACTGCTGCTCTGTGCAGTTGGTGTAGTTGTTCATCGTCGTAAGAGAGGAAAATGTAAGTCAAAGTTTGTGTTACTCCTTTACCATCTGCAGACTACATGTGAACACAAGTGAATCTGTCTTAATGATTCATCTGCAGATGAAGGAAAGAACAATGAGACCATGCATGCTGAGGTACGTGTCTGTGATTCAGAAATATGATTTTGAAATAAATCTCTGTTTATTGACAATAAATAGAGAATTCTGTTAGCAGACTCACTGCAGAGAGAGAAAGGGTATTTTTTGTGTGTCTACATGCTGAAAGAACAAAAGGAGACCTAGTTTAATTTGTTGTGATACAGAGTTGTGTCTTTTATGAAGCATTAATAACATGCTGTCAGAGTTAATCCAGTGTAAAGGCACCATTGGAAACAGAGGGTTAATTAAAGTGGTCTAGACACAGTGTTTTTGTTTAATGTATTTTTGCAGGTGGAAACTCACCAACCTCAGGATCAGCGTCCACTCAATAAATCGTCATGTTCCAGTCAAACAGATACCATCTACAGCTTGGCAGGGTCTCCCCCTGCACCCACTCAGTCCACTGAGACCAGCGACAGGACCCAGCCCGAGAGCCTTTATGCACACGTGGAAAAAGTCAACAGATAAATGAAGTCGGCAGGTCGACAGAGAACACTTCACTGCCGGACTGCTTCTGGGTGGAGATGAAGAGTGAAGGTGCTGTTATGATGTACATATTATGATGTCCCAGAATCATGATGCTGGTGAACTGGCTCCTTAATTAACTAGTCAGCTTCTGTCTGCTAACTTGCTCACATGTTTGCCTAATATTACCCTGTATGTACTAGCAGAGCATTGTCAGCACATACACACATTTCAATCATGAGAGACTCAGCGAACTGAATGAGAAATATTTATTAAGTACAGAGTTTGAATGTGCATTGGCGTCCTAGACCCCGTTGTGAAGACCACATCCGAAAAGGGGGAAAAACACAAGAGGAGAGGCCGCTGGATCAGAAGATCCCCCCGGGGTCTAGACCTGGTGGTGGTGGAGAGCTGGAGGGCAGGAGATAGGAGGCCTGAACTGGCGTGGATCTGGTGGTGCTTGGGGTGGAGGAGGGTTGCCGGGTTCGATCAGACTTTTAAATTTCGTGCTAAGCTGTGATTGGTCAGGAGAGGGACGGAAAGCGACAGCTGATTGGTGAGGGAGGTGCTTTCTATTAAGCACCTGACTAAGAGAGCAGAAGAGAGGGGGAGCAGAGGAGTGAGGGATACAAGGAGAGAGATTAGGAAGTGGATAGGGATAAATGGTGAATGATGGGAAACAGAGTCTTCCTGATTGAACGTACGCTAAGAGCTACATTAGTGGGGATAAAACAGTGACACTGAAAATAGGCATTGAAAGTTTTGTAATAATAAATAAGTAATATTGACATTGATAAGGTATTGCCTTATATTCATGTGTTGTGATTTGTTTTTGCATCATGATGTTTTTTGTTTAAACTCTTCAGTGTTTCTCTGTCTCAGTTTTAGCCTCATACATCAGCAGCTGTGCTGTAGATTAGTGCTATGATGGGTAAACACACAGAGTACAGCACGTGTAAATGTTCTTACAGTGTTTACTTCTTGATGCACGCTGTTGTTTTGTACATAGTTCTTATAATGTTATGTAAAAATTGGAATGTGTGCAGGTTTATGTAGCTTCATTTCAATCATGAGAGACTCAGCGAACTGAATGAGAAAGAATTTATTAATACAATAATTTTGAATGTGCAGCGCTGATAAGAAGACCCCCCCGGGTTTAGATCTGGTGGTGGTGTAGAAGCAGGAGAGCAGGAGAGGGGAGACCTTGAACTGCAAGGATGGGGAGGTGCTTGGGGTGGAGGAGGGTTGCCGGATTCGATCAGGAGACAGCTGGAGAAGAGACAGAGACTTTTAAATTTCTTGCTACGCCATGATTGGGCAGGAGAGGGATGGATCGACAGCTGATTGGTGAGGGAGGTGCCATCTATTAAACACCTGACTATGTGGGAGGTCACTAGACAGAGTGCAGTGCAGTGAAAGAGAGTGCGAGGATGGTGAAGAGGGAAGGGGATAGAGATAAGAGGTGGATGATGTGGAATAGAGTCTTCATGACTGAACTTACGCTGAGAGCTACATAAGGTGTCACTGGTAGGGGTCGGTCCTTGAGGCTTTGTGACTCAAAACCAGGAGAAGGCTTAAAGCTTCACAAGGCTTCATCCACCCATCTCCAATAATAAAAATCCAATATGTATCAATTTTGCCGCAACTGGAAAAGAACCTTTCCAGCAGTACCAGTACGTCATATAACTAAGTGCTGCCACCTAGAGTTGGGCATATAGGTTTTAGATTGGTGACTATGTGATTTACTCAACATTGTTGTGTCGGATATACCTAATTGGTTTGTGTTGGTTTAACAAGTATATTTTAAGTTACACCGACTAAATTGGGTTATGTTTTCAAGCCAAACACAAAAATGTTAAGTAAACACATAATTACATTTACTTGATCCAACAACTCACTGAGTTCAGTTTTTTGCTTATATATAAGCAAATGCCAGATGAAAGAACATCAGTTTACATATCATCGTTTAGTTTTTAGTTTTTTTTAAAGTAGTTTTAATTTAAACTTGTACTTGAAGAACTTTTTCTACAGAAAGTGTTTGTTCCTATAGATTCTTTATATATTTGGATCATCTACATGCCAATCCTTTGCCCCTTCATGCTCTGCTGTGTTATTGTTGCAGTATGATTATGAAATCACAATATTTCATGCAAATATTTCAACTTTCAACTGTGATTTTTAGACTTCTCTACAGCACTTACAAATATCAGGATAGTATTGATAACTGATCATTTGGTCACTGTAAATCTATCAAATTCTTCCATAACATTACATCCCTCTTTGAAAGTACAGTTGTTGACTGTTGCATGAAATAAACACACAGGCAGAACAAGTTATATGTTATAGTGTTGTATAGATAAGATTAAATAAGAGTTTATTAAATTAGAGTTTAGATAAATAAGAATTACAGGTATGTGACGTAGGGGGTGGGGAATGTTGACTGTACTATGGTTGTGTGTTGACTGGAGAGGAGTCAGGGAGGAGAGAGAGTGTGTGTGTGTGTGGGGGGGGGGAGTTAAGGAGAAGGATGAGTTGAGTTCTTACAGGCAGGTCAATGATCTTAGAGCAGACTGAAACAGGGCTCTGCAGTCGGGTTCAGTATGTGTGTTTGTAACATAAGACCAACAACATTTTACACTGAAGATGATGAACAGAACGTAATATATGTATTTCGACAAGGTTCATTTGGTCTTCACCTTTTTAACTGTAAGAGTATTCCTTTCAGTCAGACCAGTGTTTTTGTGTTTTTTACCTTGACTTTACATGTTTCGACTGCTTCCTGCAGTCTTCCTCAGAAGTCACATGATGTTACCGGTGACGTGTCTGCCAGCTGATTTTATGCAGGTTGTGGCGCCATTGTCCCACTACTCCAGGTAGTAGGGGAACAGCGCCACCTGTAGTCCGGCTTCTTCAGCGCTGTGTCCCAGTTGTGGGAAACACTGGTCTGACTGAAAGGAATACTCTTATAGAATGTAATATATGTGTTAAACCGTCACTCGATTAGCTTGATGATTCACTTGATGATTAGCTGCTTGTGCATTTTAGTATTGAAAGAAAACAGGACTGTGACATACAGAAGACAGAGGGTGAATGTAAACATGTACAAATACTGCACATAAACACATCAGTGGGGCTAAAACTGTGACACTGAAGTTTTTTAATAATAAATAAGTAATATTGACATTGATAAGGTATTGCCTTATGCTCTTATTTTCTTGTGATTTGTTTTTGCATCATGATGTTTTTTGTTTAAACTCTTCAGTGTTTCTCTGTCTCAGTTTTAGCCTCATACATCAGCAGCTGTGCTGTAGATTAGTGCTATGATGGGTAAACACACAGAGTACAGCACGTGTAAATGTTCTTACAGTGTTTACTTCTTGATGCACGCTGTTGTTTTGCACATAGTTCTTATAATGTTATGTAAAAATTGGAATGTGTGCAGGTTTATAGAGCTTCATTATAAATATATTAACCTTCCTTATTCTGCTGCACTGAGGAAATGGAGCATGTTGATGAAGATTCTCAGTCATCCAGGTCATCATACGTGGAGAAGACTGAAGCAAGGCGTCTGGACTTGTAGAGCCTTGCTTAAATCTTCTCTACGTAAGGAAATGTCTGCAGACAACTTCAGAGAGAACTAAGACCCGACTGGTTTTGTAATATGTTTCTTCACAGTGTCATTATTAAATGTTATTTTTCTATCTATCATGCTTTTGGTGCGTTCACTGACTCTCCATGATAACATGACATCACAAAGTCCTGATAAAATCACAATACAAATAGTGACACATCATTTTTAATGAAATATGAACATTAATTCCTTAAAAACAAAGATGTGTAGATTTAATATGCGTACATTATTTTGTTTAATTTCCCAAAAACACAGATATACCATGAAGCACATTGACTAAAGCATCACTATCATATGTTCACAATTGTTTTTTGAGCATAATATAAAAGCAGGAACCAAATTATGAAGCAAAAACTGATCATACTGATCAAAACTGACACGCTGAGTTTCATCATTTCTAACTTCCTGATTCTCTCACTGCTCATTCTTCTTTGCTTTGTTTTTCTTCTTGATCTTCTCCATGAGGTGGACCGTGATGACGGCAGACACCATGATGACCAGACCCACAGAGAACACCACAGTCTTCACCACACAGACGGAGGTGTGACTCTCTGCACCTGCAACTAAACAGCAACACAGGTTTTACTTCATCTTCATCTCAAATATTCATCTATTATCTTTTAGTCTTACCACATCTTAGAGGGCAGAAAACCCAAATGTTCTTTGTCATGTCCTGGGTCCAGCTGACCTGGTTGCTATGGTTACAGATGATGGATGCATTTGACAGGTGGTAGACCTGAAGAGAAGCCCCAGACTTTGTGACCTCTGACCTCTCTCCTCCCTCCTGAGAGCAGGTTGTGTCGTCACATGTGAAAGTGCTGCTGATGTGAGAGTCCACTGAGCTGCAGGTCACAGTGAGGTTACAGGAGTCTGAGCTGGGGGACACAGAGTCCACTGTCAGACCAACTGGAGACACTGGATCTGATGGAGGACAGGAGAGATTCAGAAACATGGCAGCAGATGTTTTCAGTCAGTGTCAGAGATGCTGAGAAACTCACCTTGAACTGTCACCTTGTATTCAGCCAGAGTTTTATCTACATTTGCTGTTACTTGTGCTGTATAAACTCCACTGTCTGTGTTTTGTAGGTTCTTCAGTGTCACAGAGTATTTTTTCTCAGACAGCTCAATCCTTCCAGTGTAATCTCCGAGGATGTTTGGTTTTGAATTTGGTGAAACTGATAATAAATAGTTTTTTCCATTGAAACGCCATAAAAAATAAAAAAACCCCTCTGGAACATCAGCTTCATTAACATCCAGAAACACATCCTGTCCTGTCTGCACAAACACAGGAGTCACAGCACTGGACCCTGTACAACAACACACACACACACACACACAGACAGTTTATGTCGATGAATGTTCATCATATCACAGTATATTAACAGGTAGAGTCTTGATTCATAACAGTATGTACATTGTGATGTTTAAATTCACTTGTAGTTATTTCTGCTGCGTTCTTTTCTGAGAATCAGGAAGTCGAGCTGTGCTCAGATAAGTTACTGTACAACACTCCCCTGAAATGGTTTAAGTCTGAAAATACTTATTTACTGCATGAGATCAGGTTTTTATCATGGATTTACATACAGTACATGATTTTTCTGTCATTAAGTGAATGTTGTTTTCTCACCTGGCGCCTCAGTGCAGATCAGCAGTGCCACCATCACAAACACAAACATCGTAGAGCTTCAGGCTTTCTTCTGAAATGTCGAATGTTGTGCACTAATGACAGCACAACAGTGTGACTGCCTCAGAAACCAGTGTTTCCTGTCAAAACCAAAAGAGTTTCAGAAGTCCTTGGGCAAGGCACTTTACCTGCATAGCCTCCAGTGTACTCACTGGTGTATGGTGCTCTTTGCTGGGCTGCCTTAAGCAATTTCCCCATTGTGGGACTAATAAAGGTTTCTTTCTTAATTTAATTTAATTAATTTAAGGGCACAATAACTTATGAACACATTTAACTTCAGTTAACCAGACAACAACCCAGAGTACTTACAGTTCAATGAAACCTATATCCTGAGTGTCATCTGTAAATACAGACTCACTGTGAAGTCATAGTGCCCGCCTGTGGAATAACGGAAAAAATACAAAGAGCAATGAGGAAACACAACATCAATACACCCGTCAAACCACATCGGAAACTCAGACAACTACTGGTGCACCCCAAGATCGAACCGGACAAAAAATGCAACGTCATATACAAAATACCCTGCCTGTCCTGCAATAAAACATACATCGGCGAAACAGGAAGATCATTCCGCACACGGAAAAAAGAACATAAAACAGAATGTGAAAAGGAATCAGCTGGGATGAGCACAAGGGCAACAAAACAGAAAGCACAACAAGAAAACCTGAAATCAGCAATCTCGGATCATTGCAAAAGAGAAAGGCACATTATGGACTGGGATGGGGCAAAAGTGATCGGAAACGAGGACAACAAATTCAAACGGTGGATTAAGGAAGCCATCGAAATAAGGAAGCGGGCCAATAGGACAATGAACCGGGACGAGGGAACTTTTACACTGTCCCACACCTGGAACACTGTCCTGAGGAGACCAGACTGCTGTCCCACACCTGGGACACAGCGATGAGGAAGCCGGACTACAGGTGGCGCTGTTCCCCCACTACCTGGAGTAGTGGGAGAATGGCGCCACAACCTACATAAGATCAGCTGGCAGACACGTCACGTAACGTCATGTGACTTCTGAGGAAGACTGCAGGAAGTAGTCGAAACATGTCAAGGTAAAACACAAGAAACACTGGTCTGACTAAAAAGAATTCTATCATAGTTCATTGTTATGTTGATAGACGGATTGTTATTACCGATGCGCTGAGAATGACATGTGGAAGAAACGGACCGCGTTAAAACTGATATTTGAAGAAGAAGAAGATGAAGAAATGCTGAGGAATTCTTCACTGTGTTTAGTCAAGACTGTTTGAGAAGATTGGTTAACCTCCCCCGGAGCTACGAGGCCATGGAGGTCCGTAAGTTAGAGGAAAATGTGAGACAGGAGTGTATTTGGAGCCAGAGCAGTGAACTGAACTTTTTAACACTGAACACGATGGTGTTATATGAATTGATGGGAAAATAAGTCAACTGTGTTTAAAGACACATAATGGATAAACTTTTTATTCAACTCTAGCTACCATGAAACAATTCTCAAGATTAAAATGTAGCTAGATTAGATTAGATTAGAATAAACTTTACTGATATGTGTAAATGTAAATGTACAATGCAATGTGATTGTATTGTGTGTGTTGTTGTACAGGGTCCAGTGCTGTGACTCTTGTGTTTGTGCAGACAGGACAGGATGTGTTTCTGGATGCTCTGCAGCTCAGTGGACTCTGTGTCCCCCAGCTCAGACTCCTGTAACCTCACTGTGACCTGCAGCTCAGTGGACTCTCACATCAGCAGCACTTTCACATGTGACGACACAACCTGCTCTCAGGAGGGAGGAGAGAGGTCAGAGGTCACAAAGTCTGGGGCTTCTCTTCAGGTCTACTACCTGTCAAATGCATCCATCATCTGTAACCATAGCAACCAGGTCAGCTGGACCCAGGACATGACAAAGAACATATACTATTATATATATATTATATATATTATTTTATATATATATATTTAAACACTGTAAAGGGCCAGTACACCCCTTTAAAATGCTGATTGTTACCATGGCAAAATATGATGCCTTTGACATGACTTCTCTCTCAAAATGACTTGAATTCATTCTTAATTATTATATTTAAGAATTTATGATTCACCCAGTCCCTTCATGTACCTATTAAAACACCTTTAAACGGCCTCAAACATTTGTGTTTGTCACCTGCCAAAAAGTGATCCTGGCCCCTACAGTGGGCCTGAAAAGCTCTGTGTGTGCTCAGAGGGTGCGCAGGGATGCCCTCTTGTGGTGATTGGCTCTTCCAGCAAATGCTGATTACATGCAGATGTCCAGTGACAGGCGGGCACTATGGCTTCACAGTGAGTCTGGATTTACAGATGACACTCAGGATATAGGTTTCATTGAACTGTTAGTACTCTGGGTTGTTGTCTGGTTAACTGAAGTTAAATGTGTTCATAAGTTATTGTGAGCTTCTGAAACTCTTTTGGTTTTAACAGGAAACACTGAGGCAGTCACACTGTTGAGCTGTCATTAGTGCACAACATTCAACATTTCAGAAGAAAGCCTGAAGCTCTACGATGTTTGTGTTTGTGATGGTGGCACTGCTGATCTGCACTGAGGCGCCAGGTGAGAAAACAACATTCACTTAATGACAGAAAAATCATGTACTGTATGTAAATCCATGATAAAAACCTGATCTCATGCAGTAAATAAGTATTTTCAGACTTAAACCATTTCAGGGGAGTGTTGTACAGTAACTTATCTGAGCACAGCTCGACTTCCTGATTCTCAGAAAAGAACGCAGCAGAAATAACTACAAGTGAATTTAAACATCACAATGTACATACTGTGATTGTAATGATGATAAAATATCAAGAAACCAGTTAGGTTCATCATAGTTTCATGACATGTCTATAAAAATATAAATGAAGCAATGAATAAAATGTTGAGAACAGAAAGGACCTGTTAACAACAATGAGATGATGTCATGTTCATATTATATTATATTACATTACCCTCAGTGACGTCTGATGCTGTGAGACTCATGGAAAAGGAAGAAAACATATTTTTAGTCTCTCAGTTTTTAACTCTAATTATATATTCTCACACTGTTATGAATCAAGACTCTACCTGTTAATATACTGTGATATGATGAACATTCATCATTGACCTAAACTGTCTGTGTGTGTGTTGTTGTACAGGGTCCAGTGCTGTGACTCCTGTGTTTGTGCAGACAGGACAGGATGTGTTTCTGGATGTTAATGAAGCTGATGTTCCAGAGGAGTTTCTGTTTTTTTTATGGCGTTTCAATGGAAAAAACTATTTAGTATCAGTTTCACCAAATTCAAAACCAAACATCCTCGGAGATTACACTGGAAGGATTGAGCTGTCTGAGAACAAATACTCTGTGACACTGAAGAACCTACAAAACACAGACAGTGGAGTTTATACAGCACGAGTAACAACATATGTAGATAAAACTCTGGCTGAATACAAGGTGACAGTTCAAGGTGAGTTTCTCAGCATCTCAGACACTGACTGAAAACATCTGCTGCCATGTTTCTGAATCTTTCCTGTCCTCCATCAGATCCAGTGTCTCCAGTTGGTCTGACAGTGGACTCTGTGTCCACCAGCTCAGACTCCTGTAACCTCACTGTGACCTGCAGCTCAGTGGACTCTCACATCAGCAGCACTTTCACATGTGACGATACAACCTGCTCTCAGGAGGGAGGAGAGAGGTCAGAGGTCACAAAGTCTGGGGCTTCTCTTCAGGTCTACTACCTGTCAAATGCATCCATCATCTGTAACCATAGCAACCAGGTCAGCTGGACCCAGGACATGACAGATATTCATGTTTTCTGCCTCCAACAACCTGGTAAGACTAAACCATGAAACTACAGTGTTTTTTTTAGTGCAGCTTTTTCTTCAGTAGTTTTAAAACAACACGTCTCTGTAACCATAGCAACCAGGTCAGCTGGACCAGAAACTTGACAGCTGTTTGCTGTTTGTGTCCCTGACATGTTGGTGAAACTGACAAACATAAAATAAACAGACTTATGTGCAGAGGTTGAATGTAGCTCAATGAGGAGAAACTCGTCATTGGTTTTAAATTTTCAGCTAAGATGTGATTGGCTGCATGAACAGTGAGTGACTCTTTATTGATCAGATAACTGGAGAGAGAGAGAGAGAGAGAGAGTCGGTGAATGGGTTAGCTCGTCTCTGCAGTAAAAGAGAATAGAGAAGGTCTTCCTGGTTGAACTTCCAGTAAGCTCCATTTAAACACTTTTTTTTTACATTACAAGTCTTTAACCAGGCATCATTTTCTCTTCTGGTTTTTGTTTCTCTTTACAGAACCTCCACCATCTACATCACATCACTATATTGTTGGGTTGGTTGTTGGTTTCCTTGCTGTCCTACTGCTGCTCTGTGCAGTTGGTGTAGTTGTTTATCGTCGTAAGAGAGGAAAATGTAAGTCAAAGTTTGTATTACTCCTTTACCATCTGCAGAGTACATGTGAACACAAGTGAATCTGTCTTAATGATTCATCTGCAGATGAAGGAAAGAACAATGAGACCATGCATGCTGAGGTACGTGTCTGTGATTCAGAAATATGTTTTTGAACTAAATCTCTGTTTATTGACAGTAAATAGAGAATTCTGTTAGCAGACTCACAGCAGAGAGAGAAAGGGTATTTTGTGTGTCTACATGCTGAAAGAACAAAAGGAGACCTAGTTTAATTTGTTGTGATACAGAGTTGTGTCTTTTTCATGTTCCAGTCAACCAGATACCATCTACAGCTTGGCAGGGTCTCCCTCTGCACTCACTGAGTCCACTGAGACCAGCGACAGGACCCAGCCCGAGAGAAGGTGCTGTGTTATGATGTACATATTATGATGTCCCATTAATTAACTAGTCAGCTTCAACATGCTCACATAAACACACAGTTTGCCTAATATTAATGTACTAGCAGAGCATTGTCTGCACATACACACATCAGTGGGGCTAAAACAGTGACACTGAAAAAAGGCATTGAAAGTTTTGTAATAATAAATAAGTAATATTGACATTGATAAGGTATTGCCTTATGCTCTTATTTTCTTGTGATTTGTTTTTGCATCATGATGTTTTTTGTTTAAACTCTTCAGTGTTTCTCTGTCTCAGTTTTAGCCTCATACATCAGCAGCTGTGCTGTAGATTAGTGCTATGATGGGTAAACACACAGAGTACAGCACGTGTAAATGTTCTTACAGTGTTTACTTCTTGATGCACGCTGTTGTTTTGTACATAGTTCTTATAATGTTATGTAAAAATTGGAATGTGTGCAGGTTTATATAGCTTCATTATAAATATATTAACCACTCTGCCGCGTGGCTTCCTTATTCTGCTGCACTGAGGAAGCTGCTCAGTGGTGAAATGTCTTCAGACAACTTCAGAGAGAACTAAGACCCGACTGGTTTTGTAATATGTTTCTTCACAGTGTCATTATTAAATGTTATTTTTCTATCTATCATGTTTTTGGTGCGTTCACTGACTCTCCATGATAACATGACATCACAAAGTCCTGATAAAATCACAATACAAATAGTGACACATCATTTTTAATGAAATATGAACATTAATTCCTTAAAAACAAAGATGTGTAGATTTAATATGCGTACATTATTTTGTTTAATTTCCCAAAAACACAGATATACCATGAAGCACATTGACTAAAGCATCACTATCATATGTTTACAATTGTTTTTTGAGCATAATATAAAAGCAGGAACCAAATTATGAAGCAAAAACTGATCATACTGATCAAAACTGACACGCTGAGTTTCATCACTTCTAACTTCCTGATTCTCTCACTGCTCATTCTTCGTTTTGTTTTTCTTCTTGATCTTCTCCATGAGGTGGACCGTGATGACGGCAGACACCATGATGACCAGACCGACAGAGAACACCACAGTCTTCACCACACAGACGGAGAAGTGACTCTCTGCACCTGCAACTAAACAGCAACACAGGTTTTACTTCATCTTCATCTCAAAAATGTATCTATTATCTTTTTAGTCTTACCACATCTTAGAGGGCAGAAAACCCAAATGTTCTTTGTCATGTCCTGGGTCCAGCTGACCTGGTTGCTATGGTTACAGATGATGGATGCATTTGACAGCTGGTAGACCTGAAGAGAAGCCCCAGACTTTGTGACCTCTGACCTCTCTCCTCCCTCCTGAGAGCAGGTTGTGTCGTCACATGTGAAAGTGCTGCTGATGTGAGAGTCCACTGAGCTGCAGGTCACAGTGAGGTTACAGGAGTCTGAGCTGGGGGACACAGAGTCCACTGTCAGACCAACTGGAGACACTGGATCTGATGGAGGACAGGAGAGATTCAGAAACATGGCAGCAGATGTTTTCAGTCAGTGTCTGAGATGCTGAGAAACTCACCTTGAACTGTCACCTTGTATTCAGCCAGAGTTTTATCTAAAGTTCTTGTTACTCGTGCTCTATAAACTCCACTGTCTGTGTTTTGTAGGTTCTTCAGTGTCACAGAGTATTTTTTCTCAGACAGCTCAATCCTTCCAGTGTAATTTCCGAGGATGTTTGGTTTTGAATTTGGTGAAACTGATACTAAATTGTTTGTTCCATTGAAACGCCATAAAAAAATCACAAACCCCTCTGGAACATCAGCTTCATTAACATCCAGAAACACATCCTGTCCTGTCTGCACAAACACAGGAGTCACAGCACTGGACCCTGTACAACAACACACACACACAGACAGTTTAGGTCCATGATGAATGTTCATCATATCACAGTATATTAACAGGTAGAGTCTTGATTCATAGCAGTATGTACATTGTGATGTTTAAATTCACTTGTAGTTATTTCTGTCTGAAAATACTTATTTACTGCATGAGATCAGGTTTTTATCATGGATTTACATACAGTACATGATTTTTCTGTCATTAAGTGAATGTTGTTTTCTCACCTGGCGCCTCAGTGCAGATCAGCAGTGCCACCATCACAAACACAAACATCGTAGAGCTTCAGGCTTTCTTCTGAAATGTCGAATGTTGTGCACTAATGACAGCTCAACAGTGTGACTGCCTCAGTGTTTCCTGTTAAAACCAAAAGAGTTTCAGAAGCTCACAATAACTTATGAACACATTTAACTTCAGTTAACCAGACAACAACCCAGAGTACTAACAGTTCAATGAAACCTATATCCTGAGTATCTGTAAATACCAGACTCACTGTGAAGCCATAGTGCCCGCCTGTCACTGGACATCTGCATGTAATCAGCATTTGCTGGAAGAGCCAATCGCCACAGGAGGGCATCCCTGTGCACCCTGCGAGCACACACAGAGCTTTTCAGGCCCACTGTAGGGGCCAGGATCACTTTTTGGCAGGTGACAAACACAAATGTTTGAGGCCGTTTAAAGTGTTTTAATAGGTGAATCATATTTTTATATATGATAATTAAGGCATCATATTTTGCCATGGTAACAATCAGCATTTTAAAGGGTGTACTGGCCCTTTACAGTGTTTCTGGTGGTAAAATGAAGGGCATTATATTACAGTATGTATGTAAAGAAAGACCAACAACATTTGATCCATATCCACATGAGCAAATCCTATCATCAGATCTTTACAGAGTCTCCACCGTCTTCATTAGCTCACATTATTGGGGGAGTTTCTGGAGGCTGCATGTTGTCAGGTGGTGTCTGTGCTGCAGGAAAAAGTTCCTGTTATTCCTCCACCATATGCAGGCTCTTTGTCAGTGTGTAACAGGTTTGTGGATAATACAGATGTTAGACTGTTGCATGAAATGAACGGATTGTTATTACCGATGCTCTGAGAATGACATGTGTGTCATGGTTTCTGCCAGGTCTTTTATTTTGTAGTTCATTTTCTGTTTGCATTAGTTCTGGTTTTTCTGTCACTTCCTGTTTTATTTTGTATTTCACTAGTTCCCTTGTGTTTCAGGTCTTTTGACTTCCCCTTCCTCATGTGTGCTCCCTTCCCCCTCCTGTGATTACCTGCTCCGCCCTAATGTGCCTCACCTGTGTCCTCTTCCCGCCCTCCTGTGTATAAAGCCTGTGTGTTTCCTTCCCCTTGTTGTCAGTTCGTCTTGTGAGTAATCCGAGTGTACCAGCCTTCCCAGCAGCTGGTAGGCCCTTGTCATTTCCCTGTGTGTTTTCGAGTGGTTTCTGGATTCTCTTGTGCTTTGACCTCGACTGGATTTTTGACTACTGTCCTTGCCTTTTTGGATGCTACGCTGACTGATTACCCGTGTACCGAACCTTGGCCTGAATTAAACACTGAGTTTTGTCTTTTACCTCTGGCTCCTCTGCGTTTGTGTCCACCATTAACACCGCCTGACAATTACCGATGCTCTGAGAATGACATGTGGAAGAAACGGACCGCGTTAAAACTGATATTTGAAGAAGAAGAAGATGAAGAAATGCTGAGGAATTTTTCAGTGTTTAGTCAAGACTGTTTTAGAAGATTGGCTAACCTCCCCCGGAGCTACGAGGCCAAGGAGGTTCGTAAGTTTGATGAAAATTCATTTTTATTTTTTATTTGTTTATTTTAGATACTTCATTAATCCCAGAGGATTAATAGAGGCAAGGTGCGCCACAGGCTAGGGTGAATTTATTTATAAATAATACGTTTGTCACTGTTTGTAAGCTACTTAGCATTTGAAGGACAGTAATTTACTCACTCTAATGTGAGACAGGAGTCTATTTTTATTCAAATCTAGCTACCATGAAACAATTCTCAAGATTAAAATGTAGCTAGATTAGATTAAACTTTACTGATATGTGTACATGTACATGTACAGTGCAATGTAATTGTATTGTGTGTGTTGTTGTACAGGGTCCAGTGCTGTGACTCCTGTGTTTGTGCAGACAGGACAGGATGTGTTTCTGGATGTTCTGCAGCTCAGTGGACTCAAAATGTGATCATGAATCACCCAATCATTTCAGAATAGAAAGGTAGTGTGGAACCACCTCTAACTCAGGGGTTTGAGGTGCAGCCAAAGGCCTAAAGACACTGCAGAGACAGAAAGCCTTGGTCGACACAGCACGCGGGGATTAAGATTAAGAAACCTTTATTAGTCCCACAATGAGGAAATTGCATTTTTGCAACGGCATACAGACAGCAAGGGATAAGTTAGGAAAAAGATATATACATTATAAAATAGACAGTTTACATATTAACAGAACTTGCACAGGTGAGTGGAGGTAGAAGTGGTTTATAAGAAAACTGTACATAGTGCATCAAAAACTAAATAAATAATTTACTGTACACTGTGGTGTGTGAGTATTCCACCTATCAGAAGTGTTTATTATACAGTCTGACAGCGGCAGGAAGGAAAGACCTTCTGTATCTCTCCTTCACACACCGAGGGTGGAGCAGTCTGTCACTGAAGCTGCTCTGCAGGGCTGACAGGGTGTCCTGCAGGGGGTGGGACTCATTGTCCAGCATGGAGGTCAGTTTAGCCAGGACCCTCCTGTCCCCCACCTCCTGCACTGAGTCCAGAGAGCAGCCCAGGACAGAGCTGGACTTCCTGATGACTCTGTCCAGCTTCTTCCTCTCCCTCTCAGTGATGCTGCTGTTCCAGCAGACCACACCGTACATGATGACTGATGCCACCACACAGTCATAGAAAGTCTTCAGGAGTGGCCCTTTCACTCCTAAAGACCGCAGTCTCCTCAGCAGGTAGAGCCTGCTCTGGCCCTTCCTGTACAGTGCGTCTGTGTTGTGAGTCCAGTCCAGTTTGTTGTTGATGTGATCATGTAGCTTTAACTAGCAGATTATCGTACGGGGGTTTAGAATGATAAGTAACTATGTCACAACTTTTTCATATTTCTCTGTAACACAATACATACATGTCAGAGGATGCATACACACATACACACAAATGCCTGCACACAGGTTATTTATAAGGATCACATGAGTTTTAGCTGCAGAGGCAAAAACAAATTTTGCAAATTGTATCTACAGTTCACAAGTTCCTCTGTGCTGACATGTTCACACTTTCTGAACATAACACCCTGCGGCAGCAGCAGCACTAAGTCACATGCACTATAACACTTCACATGCACTATATATATATAATATATAAATATGTATGTACGTGTTAGGATGGTTAGCTGACGATGAGCTGGTGTTATTTTAAGCCTACTAGAAGCTAACTATGATGTTTAAAATCATTTAATTAGCAGATGTGCAGCTCCTGTGCATTCGATGGCTGCATTGAAGAAGCCATCCTTTCTGTTCTTTCATGTGAGTTTTGAGGTACTAACAGATGAAATTTTATTTTTCAGTCTAGACAACAGACAATAAAAAGGACTTGACTACACCAGAGGTGGGTGCTGTGACTGTGAAGTGGTGATGAAGTGGGGCACACTGTGTGAACTGGTAGAAATGCTGGATGAAGCAGCATTAGTGTGACGATATGAACCTGAAAAAATGAAACATCCATCTTGAATTATAATAGTGTTAATAGTGATGATGGGGAATAAAATGATTCTCTCTAACAAGCATTTTAATAAAGTTGTATTTTGTGTCATGTTTCATAAATGGTTAAATCAATGTGAAAACGTGGCACTAATACAGCCCCTGTAGAGAAACGGGTGTGTGGTTATAATGTAAAGAGAAGTGAAGCCATTTCCTGTGTAACCATGTCAGGTACAGCAGTCGTGTGGGTTTTTATGAGCTGCTGTTTGTATCAACTACAAGGTAAACTCTTTATTTTTCTATTAAAAAAAATATATAAAATATCAATAAATAGAGTAATGAAAGTATCAATAAATAGATCAATAAAATATGTACAAAAATATCAATAAAAATATCAATGAATATTTACAGTGTAAAATGAGCAATAAAGAGTATAAAAGGTAACCCGTTTGGTCCTTCTCATTTAAATAGAGTTTAAATGGATTTAAATACTGGTTTGCTCTAGTTTTTTCTGTTTCTCTTAGACCGGTCTTTTATATTCTGTATAGCTAATTTAGAAACAATTGCTTTAACTAATTTTCACCTTTTTATCTTTGTTTGTTCTGTTTTTCTTGGAGTTAACTCTTTTCTTTAGGGAACAGTATTTAGGTTAGTTTTAGTGTGATCTTTTCACAAAAGGTAAGTATTCAGGTACCCTCTAACACATAGAAAAAATAAATTACCTTTAACAGTTCCAGTGAGTCTGATCTGTCTCTGAGCTGTCCTCAACTCTCCCGGGGGTAGGAGAAAAAAAACACAAATACATAAAATCAAAAGCATCAAAATCACTGTTTTGATGTTGGAGGGTTGCCTAAATATGTTAAATAAATGTACAAGATGTTGGATAAACTTAATTTGAAGGAGGTCTTTAGATTTTGCGTGTATCCGTTGGTCAGCGCCTGTTTCTATACGGATAGAAACAGGCGCTGACCAACGGATACACGGTTCTTAAGAGGGAGCTTTAGAGTATGTTAACAGGGTTATTGATTAAATAGTCATTGCTATGTTTTCATTGTTATTTATTAACTGTATATATATATATATTTGTACTTGTGATATACATATATTATTTATGCTATTTAATTGATTTTAATTATTTATTACCCTATTTGGACCATGGGTTACATTAGCTTTTATAATACATGACACATGCCCACAATGTACATTAGCATCGGTTTGTTTTTGTTTATATATAACTATAATGAAATGAAGTGCTTTAGGTACATTTTGTGCATCGATGTGGGATGAGCTGCTGCTGATGTCACAGACAGATGTTAATGAGGAATCTGATCACAAATGTCTGTGAAAGAAAAGAAAAAGGATGTGAGAGCAGCTCGAATATGTACAGATAAACATTTGCTGCCAGATTGTAACAGCTTACCCTCAGTGACTCACAGGAAGGAAAGAGTTGAAAGCTGCTAAAACAGACGTGAGATTGATGAGAAGTAGTACACTGTGTTTGAACACAGGACGGATAAACTTACACACATTTGACTTCTAAATAATTTCCTCTCTGTGTAATGAGAATTCAGCTGTTCAGAAACCATGATGAGATCAAAATAGTGATGATGTGATGCTTAAATATAAAGTACAAGAACACAGTGACATTCATCATTGACCTAACCTGTATACTGTGTCTCTTATGTGTGTGTGTGTGTGTGTGTTGTTGTACAGGGTCCAGTGCTGTGACTCCTGTGTTTGTGCAGACAGGACAGGATGTGTTTCTGGATGTTAATGAAGCTGATGTTCCAGAGGGGTTTGTGGTTTTTTTCTGGACATTCAATGGAAAAAACAATTTAGTATCATTTTCACCAAATTCAAAACCAAACATCCTCGGAGATTACACTGGAAGGATTGAGCTGTCTGAGAAAAAATACTCTGTGACACTGAAGAACCTACAAAACACAGACAGTGGAGTTTATACAGCACGAGTAACAACATATGTAGATAAAACTCTGGCTGAATACAAGGTGACAGTTCAAGGTGAGTTTCTCAGCATCTCAGACACTGACTGAAAACATCTGCTGCCATGTTTCTGAATCTCTCCTGTCCTCCATCAGATCCAGTGTCTCCAGTTGGTCTGACAGTGGACTCTGTGTCCAACAGCTCAGACTCCTGTAACCTCACTGTGACCTGCAGCTCAGTGGACTCTCACATCAGCAGCACTTTCACATGTGACGATACAACCTGCTCTCAGGAGGGAGGAGAGAGGTCAGAGGTCACAAAGTCTGGGGCTTCTCTTCAGGTCTACCACCTGTCAAATGCATCCATCATCTGTAACCATAGCAACCAGGTCAGCTGGACCAGAAACTTGACAGCTGTTTGCTGTGTGTGTCCCTGACATGTTGGTGAAACTGACAAACATAAAATAAACAGACTTATGTTCAGAGGTTGAATGTAGCTCAATGAGGAGAAACTCAAGATGAGTGAACAGAGACTTGCTCATTAAATTTGTACACAGGCAGAAATGTGCTTTGGCATTTAGACCCTGATGTGGGAGTAGAGGAGGGGAGGCCGACAGAAGGGATTTACCCTTAGGTCTAGACCTGGTGGTGATGAAGAGGGGACAGAGAACAGGAGAGATGAGTGCTTGGTCTGGCACAAGTGTTGAGACTGGTGGTGCCCAGGGTGGAGGGGGGTTGAAGAAGGATCTGTAAAGACAGCAGAGAGAGGAAGGTTTTACATTTGCAGCTAAGATGTGATTGGCTGCATGAGCAGTGAGGCGGTGTGACTCTTTATTGATCAGATGACTGGAGCGGGAGAAGGGGGGAGAGAGAGAAGGCCGGTGAGTGGGTTAGCTCGTCTCTACAGTAAAAGAGAATAGAGCAGGTCTTCCTGGTTGAACTTCCAGTAAGCTCCATTTAAACAGTTAAACTTTTTTTTTACATTACAAGTCTTTAACCAGGCATCATTTTCTCTTCTGGTTTTTGTTTCTCTTTACAGAATCTTCATCATCTACAGTACCTTGGATTATTGGTACAGTTTCTGGAACCCTCATACTTCTAGGTTGTGTCTGTGCAGTTGGTCTAGTTGTTCATCGTCGTAAGAGAGGAAAATGTAAGTCAAAGTTTGTATTACTCCTTTACCATCTGCAGAGTACATGTGAACACAAGTGAATCTGTCTTAATGATTCATCTGCAGATGAAGGAGAGAACAATGAGACCATGCATGCTGAGGTACGTGTCTGTGATTCAGAAATATGTTTTTGAACTAAATCTCTGTTTATTGACAGTAAATAGAGAATTCTGTTAGCAGACTCACAGCAGAGAGAGAAAAGGGTATTTGTGTCTTTTATGAAGCATTAATAACGTGCTGTCAGAGTTAATCCAGTGTAAAGGCACTATTGGAAACAGAGGGTTAATTAAAGTGGTCTAGACACAGTGTTTTTGTTTAATGTATTTTTGCAGGTGGAACCTCACCAACCTCGGGATCAGTGTCCACTCAATAAATCGTCATGTTCCAGTCAAACAGATGCCATCTACAGCTTGGCAGGGCCTCCCTCTGCACCCACTCAGTCCACTGAGACCAGCGACAGGACCCAGCCCGAGAGCCTTTATGCACAAGTGGAAAAAGTCAACAGATAAATGAAGTCGGCAGGTCGACAGAGAACACTTCACTGCCGGACTGCTTCTGGGTGGAGATGAAGAGTGAAGGTGCTGTTATGATGTACATATTATGACGTCCCAGAATCATGATGCTGTTGAACTGGCTCCTTAATTAACTAGTCAGCTTCAACATGCTCACATAAACACACAGTTTGCCTAATATTAATGTACTAGCAGAGCATTGTCTGCACATACACACATCAGTGGGGCTAAAACAGTGACTGAAAAAAGGCATTGAAAGTTTTGTAATAATAAATAAGTAATATTGACATTGATAAGGTATTGCCTTATGCTCTTATTTTCTTGTGATTTGTTTTTGCATCATGATGTTTTTTGTTTAAACTCTTCAGTGTTTCTCTGTCTCAGTTTTAGCCTCATACATCAGCAGCTGTGCTGTAGATTAGTGCTATGATGGGTAAACACACAGAGTACAGCACGTGTAAATGTTCTTACAGTGTTTACTTCTTGATGCACGCTGTTGTTTTGTACATAGTTCTTATAATGTTATGTAAAAATTGGAATGTGTGCAGGTTTATATAGCTTCATTATAAATATATTAACCACTCTGCCGCGTGGCTTCCTTATTCTGCTGCACTGAGGAAGCTGCTCAGTGGTGAAATGTCTGCAGACAACTTCAGAGAGACCTAAGACCCGACTGGTTTTGTAATATGTTTCTTCACAGTGTCATTATTAAATGTTATTTTTCTATCATGTTTTTGGTGCGTTCACTGACTCTCCATGATAACATGACATCACAAAGTCCTGATAAAATCACAATACAAATAGTGACACATCATTTTTAATGAAATATGAACATTAATTCCTTAAAAACAAAGATGTGTAGATTTAATATGCGCACATTATTTTTTTTAATTTCCCAAAAACACAGATATACCATGAAGCACATTGACTAAAGCATCACTATCATATGTTTACAATTGTTTTTTGAGCATAATATAAAAGCAGGAACCAAATTATGAAGCAAAAACTGATCATACTGATCAAAACTGACACGCTGAGTTTCATCATTTCTAACTTCCTGATTCTCTCACTGCTCATTCTTCTTTGCTTTGTTTTTCTTCTTGATCTTCTCCATGAGGTGGACCGTGATGACGGCAGACACCATGATGACCAGACCCACAGAGAACACCACAGTCTTCACCACACAGACGGAGGTGTAACTCTCTGCACCTGCAACTAAACAGCAACACAGGTTTTACTTCATCTTCATCTCAAATATTCATCTATTATCTTTTTAGTCTTACCACATCTTAGAGGGCAGAAAACATGAATGTTCTTTGTCATGTCCTGGGTCCAGCTGACCTGGTTGCTATGGTTACAGATGATGGATGCATTTGACAGCTGGTAGACCTGAAGAGAAGCCCCAG
Organism: Parambassis ranga; assembly: GCF_900634625.1. Taxonomy (NCBI): domain Eukaryota; kingdom Metazoa; phylum Chordata; class Actinopteri; family Ambassidae; genus Parambassis; species Parambassis ranga. Next base: position 1,960,755 of record NC_041037.1, on the reverse strand, counting down.
ACTTTGTGACCTCTGACCTCTCTCCTCCCTCCTGAGAGCAGGTTGTATCGTCACATGTGAAAGTGCTGCTGATGTGAGAGTCCACTGAGCTGCAGGTCACAGTGAGGTTACAGGAGTCTGAGCTGTTGGACACAGAGTCCACTGTCAGACCAACTGGAGACACTGGATCTGATGGAGGACAGGAGAGATTCAGAAACATGGCAGCAGATGTTTTCAGTCAGTGTCTGAGATGCTGAGAAACTCACCTTGAACTGTCACCTTGTATTCAGCCAGAGTTTTATCTACAGTTGTTGTTACTCGTGCTGTATAAACTCCACTGTCTGTGTTTTGTAGGTTCTTCAGTGTCACAGAGTATTTTTTCTCAGACAGCTCAATCCTTCCAGTGTAATTTCCGAGGATGATTGGTTTTGAAATTTGTGAAATTGCTACTAAACTGTTTTTTCCATTGAAACGCCATAAAAAAAGCACAAACTCCTCTGGAACATCAGCTTCATTAACATCCAGAAACACATCCTGTCCTGTCTGCACAAACACAGGAGTCACAGCACTGGACCCTGTACAACAACACACACACACACACACACACACACACACACACACACACACACACACACACACACACACACACACACACACACACACACACACACACACACACACACACACATATTTATAGTTTAGGTCCATGATGAATGTTCATCATATCACAGTATATTAACAGGTAGAGTCTTGATTCATAACAGTATGTACATTGTGATGTTTAAATTCACTTGTAGTTATTTCTGTTCTTTTCTGAGAATCAGGAAGTCGAGCTGTGCTCAGATAAGTTACTGTACAACACTCCCCTGAAATGGTTTAAGTCTGAAAATACTTATTTACTGCATGAGATCAGGTTTTTATCATGGATTTACATACAGTACATGATTTTTCTGTCATTAAGTGAATGTTGTTTTCTCACCTGGCGCCTCAGTGCAGATCAGCAGTGCCACCATCACAAACACAAACATCGTAGAGCTTCAGGCTTTCTTCTGAAATGTTGAATGTTGTGCACTAATGACAGCTCAACAGTGTGACTGCCTCAGTGTTTCCTGTCAAAACCAAAAGAGTTTCAGAAGCTCACAATAACTCATGAACACATTTAACTTCAGTTAACCAGACAACAACCCAGAGTACTAACAGTTCAATGAAACCTATATCCTGAGTGTCATCTGTAAATCCAGACTCACTGTGAAGTCATAGTGCCCGCCTGTCTCTGGACATCTGCATGTAATCAGCATTTGCTGGAAGAGCCAATCGCCACAAGAGGGCGTCCTTGTGCACCCTGCGAGCACACACAGAGCTTTTCAGGCCCACTGTAGGGGCCAGGATCACTTTTTGGCAGGTGACAAACACAAATGTTTGAGGCCGTTTAAGGTGTTTTAATAGGTACGTGAAGGGAGTGAAGGGTGTACTGGCCCTTTACAGTGTTTCTGTTGTGGATCGTCATGTTTATTCTGTTCCCTCATTTGTTGTTATGATTTTTTAGTCTTCCTCCTCCTCTGATCCCTCCTTCCTCCCTCTTTTCCTCAGTGTTGCTGTGCCCTCCTTGTCTTATTCTGTAGTCCTGTCTTCTCTGTATGTCTCCCTGCCAGTTTTTACCTCCTCACAGTTCCCTCCTCCTGATTACCAGCTCCTCCCTAACTGTGTTCACCTGTGTCGTCTCTCCTCTATTTAAGCCCTGTGCTTCCCCTTTGTCTTTGTCAGTTCTTCCCATGTGAACCCCTGCTTGTCTCTCCTTGTGATTACCTGCCTTCCACCGTCTCGTCGTCCTCCTTTTTCCTCCATGTTTTCCTGTCCTCCTCAGGTTTGGTTTGTGTTTTGATCTTTTCTTTAGTTTTTTTGGTACTTTGTTTTTTTGCATTTTACTGGCACTGTTTTTCAGTAGCCCCCCTTTTGTTTTTCTGCTCCTCTGGTCATTGTGTTGTAGTTTAGCTTTGAATAAAGCTCCCTTTTGTTGAACTTTGCGTCTGGGTCCTGTTAAAATCTACACCTCACATAACAGTTTCAGTAGTATATGTATGTGCAGGTTAAAGCTGAGGTAAAGAAGGTTATAGCAGCGAATTACATAAATAAGAATTACAGGTATGTGAGGTGGGGGGGGGGCAGGGGGAAGGTTGACTGTACTATGGTTGTGTGTTGACTGGAGAGGAGTCAGGGAGGAGAGAGAGCGTGTGTGTGGGGGGCCACTCTGCTGCGTGGCTTCCTTATTCTGCTGCACTGAGGAAGCTGCTCAGTGGTGAAATGTCTGCAGACACCTTCAGAGAGAACTAAGACCCGACTGGTTTTGTAATATGTTTCTTCACAGTGTCATTATTAAATGTTATTTTTCTATCTATCATGTTTTTGGTGCGTTCACTGACTCTCCATGATAACATGACATCACAAAGTCCTGATAAAATCACAATACAAATAGTGACACATCATTTTTAATGAAATATGAACATTAATTCCTTAAAAACAAAGATGTGTAGATTTAATATGCGTACATTATTTTGTTTAATTTCCCAAAAACACAGATATACCATGAAGCACATTGACTAAAGCATCACTATCATATGTTTACAATTGTTTTTTGAGCATAATATAAAAGCAGGAACCAAATTATGAAGCAAAAACTGATCATACTGATCAAAACTGACACGCTGAGTTTCATCATTTCTAACTTCCTGATTCTCTCACTGCTCATTCTTCTTTGCTTTGTTTTTCTTCTTGATCTTCTCCATGAGGTGGACCGTGATGACGGCAGACACCATGATGACCAGACCCACAGAGAACACCACAGTCTTCACCACACAGACGGAGGTGTGACTCTCTGCACCTGCAACTAAACAGCAACACAGGTTTTACTTCATCTTCATCTCAAATATTCATCTATTATCTTTTTAGTCTTACCACATCTTAGAGGGCAGAAAACATGAATGTTCTTTGTCATGTCCTGGGTCCAGCTGACCTGGTTGCTATGGTTACAGATGATGGATGCATTTGACAGCTGGTAGACCTGAAGAGAAGCCCCAGACTTTGTGACCTCTGACCTCTCTCCTCCCTCCTGAGAGCAGGTTGTATCGTCACATGTGAAAGTGCTGCTGATGTGAGAGTCCACTGAGCTGCAGGTCACAGTGAGGTTACAGGAGTCTGAGCTGGGGGACACAGAGTCCACTGTCAGACCAACTGGAGACACTGGATCTGATGGAGGACAGGAGAGATTCAGAAACATGGCAGCAGATGTTTTCAGTCAGTGTCTGAGATGCTGAGAAACTCACCTTGAACTGTCACCTTGTATTCAGCCAGAGTTGTAGTTTGACTTCCATGTACTTCTGCTGTATAAACTCCACTGTCTGTGTTTTGTAGGTTCTTCAGTGTCACAGAGTATTTTTTCTCAGACAGCTCAATCCTTCCAGTGTAATCTCTGAGGATGATTGGTTTTGAATTTTGTGAAATTGCTACTAAACTGTTTTTTCCATTGAAACGCCATAAAAAAAACACAAACTCCTCTGGAACATCAGCTTCATTAACATCCAGAAACACATCCTGTCCTGTCTGCACAAACACAGGAGTCACAGCACTGGACCCTGTAGAACAACACACACACACACACACACACACACACACACACACACACACACACACACACACACACACACACACACACACACACACACACACACACACACACACACACACACACACACACACACACACATACAGTTTAGGTCCATGATGAATGTTCATCATATCACAGTATATTAACAGGTAGAGTCTTGATTCATAACAGTATGTACATTGTGATGTTTGAATTCACTTGTAGTTATTTCTGCTGCGTTCTTTTCTGAGAATCAGGAAGTCGAGCTGTGCTCAGATAAGTTACTGTACAACACTCCCCTGAAATGGTTTAAGTCTGAAAATACTTATTTACTGCATGAGATCAGGTTTTTATCATGGATTTACATACAGTACATGATTTTTCTGTCATTAAGTGAATGTTGTTTTCTCACCTGGCGCCTCAGTGCAGATCAGCAGTGCCACCATCACAAACACAAACATCGTAGAGCTTCAGGCTTTCTTCTGAAATGTTGAATGTTGTGCACTAATGACAGCTCAACAGTGTGACTGCCTCAGAAACCAGTGTTTCCTGTCAAAACCAAAAGAGTTTCAGAAGGTCACAATAACTTATGAACACATTTAACTTCAGTTAACCAGACAACAACCCAGAGTACTAACAGTTCAATGAAACCTATATCCTGAGTGTCATCTGTAAATACAGACTCACTGTGAAGCCATAGTGCCCGCCTGTCACTGGACATCTGCATGTAATCAGCATTTGCTGGAAGAGCCAATCGCCACAAGAGGGCGTCCTTGTGCACCCTGCGAGCACACACAGAGCTTTTCAGGCCCACTGTAGGGGCCAGGATCACTTTTTGGCAGGTGACAAACACAAATGTTTGAGGCCGTTTAAGGTGTTTTAATAGGTGAATCATATTTTTATATATGATAATTAAGGCATCATATTTTGCCATGGTAACAATCAGCATTTTAAAGGGTGTACTGGCCCTTTACAGTGTTTCTGGTGGTAAAATGAAGGGCATTATATTACAGTATGTATGTAAAGAAAGACCAACAACATTTGATCCATATCCACATGAGCAAATCCTATCATCAGATCTTTACAGAGTCTCCACCGTCTTCATTAGCTCACATTATTGGGGGAGTTTCTGGAGGCTGCATGTTGTCAGGTGGTGTCTGTGCTGCAGGAAAAAGTTCCTGTTATTCCTCCACCATATGCAGGCTCTTTGTCAGTGTGTAACAGGTTTGTGGATAATACAGATGTTAGACTGTTGCATGAAATGAACGGATTGTTATTACCGATGCTCTGAGAATGACATGTGTGTCATGGTTTCTGCCAGGTCTTTTATTTTGTAGTTCATTTTCTGTTTGCATTAGTTCTGGTTTTTCTGTCACTTCCTGTTTTATTTTGTATTTCACTAGTTCCCTTGTGTTTCAGGTCTTTTGACTTCCCCTTCCTCATGTGTGCTCCCTTCCCCCTCCTGTGATTACCTGCTCCGCCCTAATGTGTCTCACCTGTGTCCTCTTCCCGCCCTCCTGTGTATAAAGCCTGTGTGTTTCCTTCCCCTTGTTGTCAGTTCGTCTTGTGAGTAATCTGAGTGTACCAGCCTTCCCAGCAGCTGGTAGGCCCTTGTCATTTCCCTGTGTGTTTTCGAGTGGTTTCTGGATTCTCTTGTGCTTTGACCTCGACTGGATTTTTGACTACTGTCCTTGCCTTTTTGGATGCTACGCTGACTGATTACCCGTGTACCGAACCTTGGCCTGAATTAAACACTGAGTTTTGTCTTTTACCTCTGGCTCCTCTGCGTTTGTGTCCACCATTAACACCGCCTGACAATTACCGATGCTCCGATGAGAATGACCGATGAGAATGACCGATGAGAATGACATGTGGAAGAAACGGACCGCGTTAAAACTGATATTTGAAGAAGAAGAAGATGCAGAAATGCTGAGGAATTCTTCACTGTGTTTAGTCAAGACTGTTTTAGAAGATTGGTTAACCTCCCCCGGAGCTACGAGGCCAAGGAGGTCCGTAAGTTAGATGAAAATTCATAATACGTTTGTCACTGTTTGTAAGCTACTTAGCATTTGAAGGACAGTAATTTACTCACTCGAATGTGAGACAGGAGTCTATTTTTATTCAAATCTAGCTACCATGAAACAATTCTCAAGATTAAAATGTAGCTTAGATTAGATTAAACTTTACTGCCATGTGTACATGTACATGTACAGTGCAATGTAATTGTATTGTGTGTTGTTGTACAGGGTCCAGTGCTGTGACTCCTGTGTTTGTGCAGACAGGACAGGATGTGTTTCTGGATGTTCTGCAGCTCAGTGGACTCAAAATGTGATCATGAATCACCCAATCATTTCAGAATAGAAAGGTAGTGTGGAACCACCTCTAACTCAGGGGTTTGAGGTGCAGCCAAAGGCCTAAAGACACTGCAGAGCAGGGCCGGGTCTAGACAGGCATGTATGAGGGGGCAGTCCGAAATGTGAAGGGGGCATCATGTGTACACTTCATGTTGAAGCACTTTTTTCCTCTGGTCTTATAATGACAATATGTTCCTTGCTGAATTGTGTTGTTAGCTGTGTCCAAAGCCAGCCTGGAGAAGTGGATTGCACTTTGTCAGGCCTTTATCTTCAGACCTGTCCAACTTGTGAGTCCCACCTGAAGACTAAGCTTCTGCTGGTATAGCACTGAGGCACGCAATCCCCCTGACCACTATAAGGTGGATCCCTCAGGGGAAAACTGAAACATAAACATTGAATAAATAAAATATCCTTAATCCAGCTTTTATTAATCAACAACATAACATTTATCTGGATGGTCTCATTCTCAAAAACATGTAATCTAAAGTAAGTTTAAGTTTACAAACCTAAAAGGTCTTATGAATAAAAGTAACACTTAAAAAAATTAAACCCTAGCAGATAGGCTATAGATCATGTAATGTTTTCTCTTTTTTATTATTTGTTTGTTTTAGTTGTATTTTTTAAAGCACTCTACTCCTGTCCACTTTACAACCACAGTCTCCTGTTTCCCTTTGCAAAAACTTTCGTATAAAATGGATGCATTGCAGTGTCTGTGTCCTGCTAGAGCTGGAGTGGAAATTAAGTCAGCTGGCTTTGTAGAAACTGCAGTGTGATCTGAAACAGAACAGAACTACAGTCTGAGGCTTTACATAGGGCTCTGTCAGACAGCGGTCATTTGTCTTCAGTCTGTCACATTCAGCGGACATGGACACGTCTCTGTGCTTGTTGCAGAGTTGGGAGCATGCTCCACGAGAACAAAGAACTTTCTCCTCGCTCCCGAGGTGGAAGGAACAAGAACAAAGTTCATTTCGGCGCGGAGTATTCACACTCCCGGAGATGCGTGTGTGCAGCTTCTTCAATGTCTTTCCTCTCCGTAACCACTGAAACCTGTCACTACACCGTTACGTGTTGACTCATTTGCATACGGACGCTGATTGGATGTTTACTCAGGGTGTGTGTGTGTGTGTGTGTGTGTGTGCGCTGCAGCCTGTGAATACACACACAGTGGACGGACACTTCTTGTCGGATTTTTCCGCTACCGATGATCATTTTGTCAACGCGTAATATATTAAATTTGTGAGTATATTAACATGTGCTTTCTCAACGTCTAAAAATTTGATTTCTAGAACCGGCCTCGCAGAGACAGAAAGCCTTGGTCGACACAGCACGCGGGGATTAAGATTAAGAAACCTTTATTAGTCCCACAATGGGGAAATTGCATTTTTGCAACGACATACAGACAGCAAGGGATAAGTTAAGAAAAAGATATATATACATTATAAAATAGACTACCAATAAAAAGATATATACATTATAAAATAGACAGTTTACATATTAACAGTTATTGCACAGGTGAGTGGAGGTAGAAGTGGTTTATAAGAAAACTGTACATAGTGCATCAAAAACTAAATAAATAATTTACTGTACACTGTGGTGTGTGAGTATTCCACCTATCAGAAGTGTTTATTATACAGTCTGACGGCAGCAGGAAGGAAAGACCTTCTGTATCTCTCCTTCACACACCGAGGGTGGAGCAGTCTGCCACTGAAGCTGCTCTGCAGGGCTGACAGGGTGTCCTGCAGGGGGTGGGACTCATTGTCCAGCATGGAGGTCAGTTTAGCCAGGACCCTCCTGTCCCCCACCTCCTGCACTGAGTCCAGAGAGCAGCCCAGGACAGAGCTGGACTTCCTGATGACTCTGTCCAGCTTCTTCCTCTCCCTCTCAGTGATGCTGCTGTTCCAGCAGACCACACCGTACAGGATGACTGATGCCACCACAGAGTCATAGAAAGTCTTCAGGAGTGGCCCTTTCACTCCTAAAGACCGCAGTCTCCTCAGCAGGTAGAGCCTGCTCTGGCCCTTCCTGTACAGTGCGTCTGTGTTGTGAGTCCAGTCCAGTTTGTTGTTGATGTGATCATGTAGCTTTAACTAGCAGATTATCGTACGGGGGTTTAGAATGATAAGTAACTATGTCACAACTTTTTCTTTTTTCTCTGTAACACAATACATACATGTCAGAGGATGCATACACACATACACACAAATACGCCTGCACACAGGTTATTTATAAAGATCACATGAGTTTTAGCTGCAGAGGCAAAAACAAATTTTGCAAATTGTATCTACAGTTCACAAGTTCCTCTGTGCTGACATGTTCACACTTTCTGAACATAACACCCTGCGGCAGCAGCAGCACTAAGTCACATGCACTATAACACTTCACATGCACTATATATATATAATATATAAATATGTATGTACATGTTAGGATGGTTAGCTGACGATGAGCTGGTGTTATTTTAAGCCTACTAGAAGCTAACTATGATGTTTAAAATCATTTAATTAGCAGATGTGCAGCTCCTGTGCATTCGATGGCTGCATTGAAGAAGCCATCCTTTCTGTTCTTTCATGTGAGGTTTGAGGTACTAACAAATTAAATTTTATTTTTCAGTCTAGACAACAGACAACAAAAAGGACTTGACTACACCAGAGGTGGGTGCTGTGACTGTGAAGTGGTGATGAAGTGGGGCACACTGTGTGAACTGGTAGAAATGCTGGATGAAGCAGCATTAGTGTGACGATGAACCTGAAAAAATGAAACATCCATCTTGAATTATAATAGTGTTAATAGTGATGATGGGGAATAAAATGATTCTCTCTAACAAGCATTTTAATAAAGTTGTATTTTGTGTCATGTTTCATAAATGGTTAAATCAATGTGAAAACGTGGCACTAATACAGCCCCTGTAGAGAAACGGGTGTGTGGTTATAATGTAAAGAGAAGTGAAGCCATTTCCTGTGTAACCATGTCAGGTACAGCAGTCGTGTGGGTTTTTATGAGCTGCTGTTTGTATCAACTACAAGGTAAACTCTTTATTTTTCTATTAAAAAAAATATATAAAATATCAATAAATAGAGTAATGAAAGTATCAATAAATAGATCAATAAAATATGTACAAAAATATCAATAAAAATATCAATGAATATTTACAGTGTAAAATGAGCAATAAAGAGTATAAAAGGTAACCCGTTTGGTCCTTCTTATTTAAATAGAGTTTAAATGGATTTAAATACTGGTTTGCTCTAGTTTTTTCTGTTTCTCTTAGACCGGTCTTTATATTCTGTATAGCTAATTTAGAAACAATTGCTTTAACTAATTTTCACCTTTTTATCTTTGTTTGTTCTGTTTTTCTTGGAGTTAACTCTTTTCTTTAGGGAACAGTATTTAGGTTAGTTTTAGTGTGATCTTTTCACAAAAGGTAAGTATTCAGGTACCCTCTAACACATAGAAAAAATAAATTACCTTTAACAGTTCCAGTGAGTCTGATCTGTCTCTGAGCTGTCCTCAACTCTCCCGGGGGTAGGAGAAAAAAACCACAAATGCATAAAATCAAAAGCATCAAAATCACTGTTTTGATGTTGGAGGGTTGCCTAGATATGTTAAATAAATGTACAAGATGTTGGATAAACTTAATTTGAAGGAGGTCTTTAGATTTTGCGTGTATCCGTTGGTCAGCGCCTGTTTCTATCCGTGTCTTCAGGAGCTCGCACACAGCGCCTGGGACAGTAACATTAAATTTCAACTCACATGACAGTTGTGAGAAAATAAGAGGGAGCTTTAGAGTATGTTAACAGGGTTAATTATTAAATAGTCATTGCTATGTTTTCATTGTTATTTATTAACTGTATATATATATATATATTTGTACTTGTGATATACATATATTATTTATGCTATTTAATTGATTTTAATTATTTATTACCCTATTTGGACCATGGGTTACATTAGCTTCTATAATACATGACACATGCCCACAATGTACATTAGCATCGGTTTGTTTTTGTTTATATATAACTATAATGAAATGAAATGCTTTAGGTACATTTTGTGCATCGATGTGGGATGAGCTGCTGCTGATGTCACAGACAGATGTTAATGAGGAATCTGATCACAAATGTCTGTGAAAGAAAAGAAAAAGGATGTGAGAGCAGCTCGAATATGTACAGATAAATATTTGCTGCCAGATTGTAACAGCTTACCCTCAGTGACTCGCACAGGAAGGAAAGAGTTGAAAGCTGCTAAAACAGACGTGAGATTGATGAGAAGTAGTACACTGTGTTTGAACACAGGACGGATAAACTTACACACATTTGACTTCTAAATAATTTCCTCTCTGTGTAATGGTGTTTCAGCTGTTCAGAAACCACGATGAGATCAAAATAGTGATGATGTGATGCTTAAATATAAAGTACAAGAACACAGTGACATTCATCATTGACCTAACCTGTATACTGTGTCTCTTGTGTATGTGTGTGTGTGTGTGTGTTGTTGTACAGGGTCCAGTGCTGTGACTCCTGTGTTTGTGCAGACAGGACAGGATGTGTTTCTGGATGTTAATGAAGCTGATGTTCCAGAGGAGTTTGTGGTTTTTTTCTGGACATTCGATGGAAGAAACAATTTAGTATCAGTTTCACCAAATTCAAAACCAAACATCCTCAGAGATTACACTGGAAGGATTGAGCTGTCTGACAAAAAATACTCTGTGACACTGAAGAACCTACAAAACACAGACAGTGGAGTTTATACAGCAGAAGTACATGGAAGTCAAACTACAACTCTGGCTGAATACAAGGTGACAGTTCAAGGTGAGTTTCTCAGCATCTCAGACACTGACTGAAAACATCTGCTGCCATGTTCCTGAATCTCTCCTTTCCTCCATCAGATCCAGTGTCTCCAGTTGGTCTGACAGTGGACTCTGTGTCCCCCAGCTCAGACTCCTGTAACCTCACTGTGACCTGCAGCTCAGTGGACTCTCACATCAGCAGCACTTTCACATGTGACGATACAACCTGCTCTCAGGAGGGAGGAGAGAGGTCAGAGGTCACAAAGTCTGGGGCTTCTCTTCAGGTCTACCACCTGTCAAATGCATCCATCATCTGTAACCATAGCAACCAGGTCAGCTTGACCAAGGATATGACAAAGAACATTCGGGAGCTCTGCATCCAACAACCTGGTAAAACTAAACCATGAAACTACAGTGTTTTTTTTAGTGCAGCTTTTTCTTCAGTTTTAAAACAACACGTCTCTGTAACCATAGCAACCAGGTCAGCTGGACCAGAAACTTGACAGCTGTTTGCTGTGTGTGTCCCTGACATGTTGGTGAAACTGACAAACATAAAATAAACAGACTTATGTTCAGAGGTTGAATGTAGCTCAATGAGGAGAAACTCAAGATGAGTGAACAGAGACTTGCTCATTAAATTTGTACACAGGCAGAAATGTGCTTTGGCATTTAGACCCTGATGTGGGAGTAGAGGAGGGGAGGCCGACAGAAGGGATTTACCCTTAGGTCTAGACCTGGTGGTGGTGAAGAGGGGACAGAGAACAGGAGAGATGAGTGCTTGGTCTGGCACAAGTGTTGAGACCGGTGGTTCCCGGGGTGGAGGGGGGTTGAAGAAGGATCTGGAAAGACAGCAGAGAGGGGAAGGTTTTAAATTTGCAGCTAAGATGTGATTGGCTGCATGAACAGTGAGGCGGTGAGTGACTCTTTATTGATCAGATGACTGGAGCGGGAGAAGGGGGGAGAGAGAGAGGGCCGGTGAGTGGGTTAGCTCGTCTCTACAGTAAAAGAGAATAGAGCAGGTCTTCCTGGTTGAACTTTCAGTAAGCTCCATTTAAACAGTTAAACTTTTTTTTTACATTACAGGTCTTTAACCGAGCATCATTTTCTCTTCTGGTTTTTGTTTCTCTTTACAGAATCTTCATCATCTACAGTACCTTGGATTATTGGTACAGTTTCTGGAACCCTCATACTTCTAGGTTGTGTCTGTGCAGTCCGTCTAGTTGTTCATCGTCGTAAGAGAGGAAAATGTAAGTCAAAGTTTGTATTACTCCTTTACCATCTGCAGAGTACATGTGAACACAAGTGAATCTGTCTTAATGATTCATCTGCAGATGAAGGAGAGAACAATGAGACCATGCATGCTGAGGTACGTGTCTGTGATTCAGAAATATGTTTTTGAACTAAATCTCTGTTTATTGACAGTAAATAGAGAATTCTGTTAGCAGACTCACAGCAGAGAGAGAAAGGGTATTTTGTGTGTCTACATGCTGAAAGAACATAATTGTGTCTTTTATGAAGCATTAATAACGTGCTGTCAGAGTTAATCCAGTGTAAAGGCACCATTGGAAACAAAGGGTTAATTAAAGTGGTCTAGACACAGTGTTTTTGTTTAATGTATTTTTGCAGGTGGAAACTCACCAACCTCGGGATCAGTGTCTACTCAATAAATCGTCATGTTCCAGTCAACGAGATATCTACAGCTTGGCAGGGCCTCCCTCTGCACCCACTCAGTCCACTGAGACCAGCGACAGGACCCAGCCCGAGAGCCTTTATGCACACATGGAAAAAGTCAACAGATAAATGAAGTCGGCAGGTCGACAGAGAACACTTCACTGCCGGACTGCTTCTGGGTGGAGATGAAGAGTGAAGGTGCTGTGTTATGATGTACATATTATGATGTCCCAGAATCATGATGCTGGTGAACTGGCTCCTTAATTAACTAGTCAGCTTCAACATGCTCACATAAACACACAGTTTGCCTAATATTAATGTACTAGCAGAGCATTGTCTGCACATACACACATCAGTGGGGCTAAAACAGTGACACTGAAAAAAGGCATTGAAAGTTTTGTAATAATAAATAAGTAATATTGACATTGATAAGGTATTGCCTTATGCTCTTATATTCTTGTGATTTGTTTTTGCATCATGATGTTTTTTGTTTAAACTCTTCAGTGTTTCTCTGTCTCAGTTTTAGCCTCATACATCAGCAGCTGTGCTGTAGATTAGTGCTATGATGGGTAAACACACAGAGTACAGTACGTGTAAATGTTCTTACAGTGTTTACTTCTTGATGCACGCTGTTGTTTTGTACATAGTTCTTATAATGTTATGTAAAAATTGGAATGTGTGCAGGTTTATATAGCTTCATTATAAATATATTAACCACTCTGCCGCGTGGCTTCCTTATTCTGCTGCACTGAGGAAGCTGCTCAGTGGTGAAATGTCTGCAGACACCTTCAGAGAGAACTAAGACCCGACTGGTTTTGTAATATGTTTCTTCACAGTGTCATTATTAAATGTTATTTTTCTGTCTATCATGTTTTTGGTGCGTTCACTGACTCTCCATGATAACATGACATCACAAAGTCCTGATAAAATCACAATACAAATAGTGACACATCATTTTTAATGAAATATGAACATTAATTCCTTAAAAACAAAGATGTGTAGATTTAATATGCGTACATTATTTTGTTTAATTTCCCAAAAACACAGATATACCATGAAGCACATTGACTAAAGCATCACTATCATATGTTTACAATTGTTTTTTGAGCATAATATAAAAGCAGGAACCAAATTATGAAGCAAAAACTGATCATACTGATCAAAACTGACACGCTGAGTTTCATCATTTCTAACTTCCTGATTCTCTCACTGCTCATTCTTCTTTGCTTTGTTTTTCTTCTTGATCTTCTCCATGAGGTGGACCGTGATGACGGCAGACACCATGATGACCAGACCCACAGAGAACACCACAGTCTTCACCACACAGACGGAGAAGTGACTCACTGCTTCTGCAACAGCAACACAGGTTTTACTTCATCTTCATCTCAAATATTCATCTATTATCTTTTAGTCCTACCAGGTCGTTGGGTGCAGAGCTCCCGAATGTTCTTTGTCATGTCCTGGGTCCAGCTGACCTGGTTGCTATGGTTACAGATGATGAATGCATTTGACAGGTAGTAGACCTGAAGAGAAGCCCCAGACTTTGTGACCTCTGACCTCTCTCCTCCCTCCTGAGAGCAGGTTGTATCGTCACATGTGAAAGTGCTGCTGATGTGAGAGTCCACTGAGCTGCAGGTCACAGTGAGGTTACAGGAGTCTGAGCTGTTGGACACAGAGTCCACTGTCAGACCAACTGGAGACACTGGATCTGATGGAGGACAGGAGAGATTCAGAAACATGGCAGCAGATGTTTTCAGTCAGTGTCTGAGATGCTGAGAAACTCACCTTGAACTGTCACCTTGTATTCAGCCAGAGTTTTATCTACAGTTGTTGTTAATCGTGCTGTATAAACTCCACTGTCTGTGTTTTGTAGGTTCTTCAGTGTCACAGAGTATTTGTTCTCAGACAGCTCAATCCTTCCAGTGTAATTTCCGAGGATGTTTGGTTTTGAATTTGGTAAAAATGATACTAAATTGTTTCTTCCATTGAAACGCCATAAAAAAAACACAAACTCCTCTGGAACATCAGCTTCATTAACATCCAGAAACACATCCTGTCCTGTCTGCACAAACACAGGAGTCACAGCACTGGACCCTGTACAACAACACACACACACACATACAGTTTAGGTCCATGATGAATGTTCATCATATCACAGTATATTAACAGGTAGAGTCTTGATTCATAACAGTGTGTACATTGTGATGTTTAAATTCACTTGTAGTTATTTCTGCTGCGTTCTTTTCTGAGAATCAGGAAGTCGAGCTGTGCTCAGATAAGTTACTGTACAACACTCCCCTGAAATGGTTTAAGTCTGAAAATACTTATTTACTGCATGAGATCAGGTTTTTATCATGGATTTACATACAGTACATGATTTTTCTGTCATTAAGTGAATGTTGTTTTCTCACCTGGCGCCTCAGTGCAGATCAGCAGTGCCACCATCACAAACACAAACATCGTAGAGCTTCAGGCTTTCTTCTGAAATGTCGAATGTTGTGCACTAATGACAGCACAACGGTGTGATTGCCTCAGAAACCAGTGTTTCCTGTCAAAACCAAAAGAGTTTCAGAAGTCCTTGGGCAAGGCACTTTACCTGCATAGCCTCCAGTGTACTCACTGGTGTATGGTGCTCTTTGCTGGGCTGCCTTAAGCAATTTCCCCATTGTGGGACTAATAAAGGTTTCTTTCTTAATTTAATTTAATTAATTTAAAGGCACAATAACTTATGAACACATTTAACTTCAGTTAACCAGACAACAACCCAGAGTACTTACAGTTCAATGAAACCTATATCCTGAGTGTCATCTGTAAATACCAGACTCACTGTGAAGCCATAGTGCCCGCCTCTCACTGGACTCCTTGCTGCGCCCCACTTTCTCCCCCTTCCCTGACACCACCCCCCACCCCCCACCCCTACCACCACCCCCCCACCCCTACCACCACCCCACCACCCAAGATAGGAACTCTTTGTACCAGCCACTTTACCAAAGGAACTCTGTGCACCAGCCACTTTACCCTGTGCATTCTCTTGCACCTTAGTCATGTCATACCAGTCTCATATAAGCTGCTATAACTTAAACTAGTCCTGGACTGTTTACATTATGCCAACTGCACTGTCTTGCACCATTACATCTTTTGCACTCTCATACCAGTCTCATTATGCTGTTATAAGTTAAACCATTCCTGTTTATATTATGCCAACTGCACTGTCTTGCACTATACATCTTTTGCACTCGTACTGCATTGTGCCTTCATTATGTGCCTTGTATTTTGTGTGTGCCTCATTGTAGGTACATTTTTTTACACTTTATATTTATCTTTAGTTTTTAGTTACATGTTATATGTTGCGGAGTGAAGAGTAACGCAATTTCGATTCTCTGTATGTCCAGCACATATAGCAGATTTGACAATAAAGCTGACTTTGACTTTGACTTTTGACATCTGCATGTAATCAGCATTTGCTGGAACGCCACAAGAGGGCGTCCCTGCGCACCCTGCGAGCACACGCAGAGCTTTTCAGGCCCACTGTAGGGGCCAGGATCACTTTTTGGCAGGTGACAAACACAAATGTTTGAGGCCGTTTAAGGTGTTTTAATAGGTGAATCATAATTTTATATATGATAATTAAGGCATCATATTTTGCCATGGTAACAATCAGCATTTTAAAGGGTGTACTGGCCCTTTACAGTGTTTCTGGTGGTAAAATAAAGGGCATTATATTACAGTATGTATGTAAAGAAAGACCAACAACATTTGATCCATATCCACATGAGCAAATCTTATCATCAGATCTTTACAGAGTCTCCACCGTCTTCATTAGCTCACATTATTGGGGGAGTTTCTGGAGGCTGCATGTTGTCAGGTGGTGTCTGTGCTGCAGGAAAAAGTTCCTGTTATTCCTCCACCATATGCAGGCTCTTTGTCAGTGTGTAACAGGTTTGTGGATAATACAGATGTTAGACTGTTGCATGAAATGAACTCACACACAGGCATCACAACAAGATCATTTATATGTAAAATGATTCTATATGTAGCTGTAGTCAGAGTGACTTGATGTTAAAAATAAGAATTCATATATCTGTTAAAAAGCTATTTTTGTTTGTTTTCATTGCACTATAATGTGTTAAAATGAGTCCAAGAGGATCTACCGGTATTTAATTTCCAAACGGAACCAACGTTCATTGTTATGTTGATAGACGGATTGTTATTACCGATGCGCTGAAAATGACATGTGGAAGAAACGGACCGCGTTAAAACTGATATTTGAAGAAGAAGAAGATGAAGAAATGCTGAGGAATTCTTCACTGTGTTTAGTCAAGACTGTTTTAGAAGATTGGTTAACCTCCCCCGGAGCTACGAGGCCATGGAGGTCCGTAAGTTAGAGGAAAATGTGAGACAGGAGTGTATTTGGAGCCAGAGCAGTGAACTGTCTGTGAACTTCTTGTCTCAGCTCAGGAGGCGGCTGCTCCTACGCCCCAGACTCTTGGTTCTCTGAACATCGCCACTTCCTCAAATGTCAGAATGATGTACACACCAGTTCTATGGGCTCATGACGTGTGAGCTGCTCTTCTTGGCAAATTCAAGGTAAATTCCTCTTTTTTCCTCTGATTGAGTTTGGGGACAGTTTGTAAGTTCAGATTCATGGGATGGTAATAAACAATAGATAGATACTTTTATCTATTGATCCTTAAAGGGAAAAACAGAAGTAATAAGAAAAAAGTTCACTGTGTTTGGAGAACCAGAATGGATAGATTTTTTTCTTCAACTTTATCCATCTTGAGAAAACAATTCTAAAATCCTAATTTTTGAGAAATTTTGCGTTTTTTAAAAATTCACTATAAAAAGTCCGTAAAAGTTGCAGCAGATATTGCACTGGATTATTGTTAAAGAATGTCTCCTTTATCACCACAGTGAGTTTCATGAAAAAATACTGTAGGATTTTTTAAGAAATTTTGCGTTTTTTAAAAAAATTCACTATAAAACATCCATAAAGCTGCAGCAGATATTGCACTGGATTATTGTTAAAGAAGGTCTCTAATATATCTCCACAGTGAGTTTCATGAAAAAATACTGTAGAATTATGGAGAAATGGAAGGTTGAATTAGCACTACAATCCAAATTTTTGAGAATTTCTGCTTTTTTAAAAATGTACTATAAAAATTCCATAAAAGCTGCAGCAGATATTTTACTGGATTATTGTTAAAGAAGGTCTCCTATATCACCACAGTGAGTTTCATGAACAAAATAGCACTAAAATCCAAATTTTTGAAAAATTGTGCGTTTTTTAAAAAAAATCACTATAAAAAATCCATAAAAGCTGCAGCAGATATTGCACTGGATTATTGTTAAAGAAGGTCTCTAATATATCTCCACAGTGAGTTTCATGAAAAAATACTGTAGAATTATGGAGAAATGGAAGGTTGAATTAGCACTACAATCCAAATTTTTGAGAATTTCTGCTTTTTTAAAAATGTACTATAAAAAAAAATCCATAAAAGCTGCAGCAGATATTGCACTGGATTATTGTCAAAGAAGGCCTCCTATATCACCACAGTGAGTTTCATGAACAAAATACAGTGAGTTTCATAACAAAAATACTGTAGAATTATGGAGAAATGGAAGGTTGAATTAGCACTACAATCCAAATTTTTGAGAAATTTTGCGTTTTTTAAAAAAATCCATAAAAATTCCATAAAAGCAGCAGCAGATATTGCACTGGATTATTGTCAAAGAAGGTCTCCTATATCACCACAGTGAGTTTCATGAAAAAATACTGCAGAATTATAGAGAAATTGAAGGTTGAATTAGCAGTACAATCTTAATTTTTGAGAAATGTTGCTTTTTTAAATAATTTACTATAAAAAATCCATAAAAGCTGCAGCAGATATTGCAGTGGATTGTGGTTAAAGAAGGTCTCCTCTATCACCACAGTGATTTTCGTGAAATAATACTGTAGAATTATGGATAAATGGAAGGTTGAATTGGCCCTAAAATCCTAATTTTTGAGAAATTGTGCGTTTTTTTAAAATTCACTATAAAACATCCATAAAGCTGCAGCAGATATTGCACTGGATTATTGTTAAAGAAGGTCTCCTATATCACCAGTGATTTTCGTGAAATAAAATACTGTAGAATTATGGAGAAATGGAAAGTTGAATTTGTACTAAAATCTTATTATTTGAGATATTTGGCGTTTTTTATGAATTCACTATAAAAAATCCATAAAAGCTGCAGCAGATATTGCACTGGATTATTGTTAAAGAAGGTCTCCTATATCACCACAGTGAGTTTCATGAAAAAATACTGTAGAATTATGGAGAAATGGAAGGTTTAATTAGCACTAAAATCTTAATTTTGGAGATATTTTGGCGTTTTTTTTTAATTCACTATAAAAAATCCATAAAAGCTGCAGCAGATATTGCAGTGGATTGTGGTTAAAGAAGGTCTCCTCTATCACCACAGTGATTTTCGTGAAATAATACTGTAGAATTATGGAGAAATGGAAGGTTTAATTAGCACTAAAATCTTAATTTTGGAGATATTTTGGCGTTTTTTTTTAATTCACTATAAAAAATCCATAAAAGCTGCAGCAGATATTGCACTGGATTATTGTTAAAGAAGGTCTCTTATGTCACCACAGTGAGTTTCATGATAAAATACTGCAGAATTATAGAGAAATTGAAGGTTGAATTAGCAGTACAATCTTAATTTTTGAGAAATTTTGCTTTTTTAAATAATTTACTATAAAAAATCCATAAAAGCTGTAGCAGATATTGCACTGGATTATTGTTAAAGAAGGTCTCCTATATCACCACAGTGAGTTTCATGAAAAATACTGTAGAATTATGGAGAAATGGAAGGTTGAATTAGCACTAAAATCCAAATTTTTGAGAAATTGTGCGTTTTTTTTAAATTCACTATAAAAAATCCATAAAAGCTGCAGCAGATATTGCACTGGATTATCGTTAAAGAAGGTCTCCTATATCACCACAGTGAGTTTCATGAAAAAATACTGTAGAATTATGGAGAAATGGAAGGTTGAATTAGCATTACAATCCAAATTTTTGAGAAATTTTGCGTTTTTTAAAAAAATTCACTATAAAACATCCATAAAGCTGCAGCAGATATTGCACTGGATTATTGTTAAAGAAGGTCCCCTATATCACCACAGTGAGTTTCATGAAAAAATACTGCAGAATTATAGAGAAATTGAAGGTTGAATTAGCAGTACAATCTTAATTTTTGAGAAATTTTGCTTTTTTAAATAATTTACTATAAAAAATCCATAAAAGCTGCAGCAGATATTGCAGTGGATTGTGGTTAAAGAAGGTCTCCTCTATCACCACAGTGATTTTCGTGAAATAATACTGTAGAATTATGGATAAATGGAAGGCTGAATTGGCCCTAAAATCCTAATTTTTGAGAAATTGTGCGTTTTTTTAAAATTCACTATAAAACATCCATAAAGCTGCAGCAGATATTGCACTGGATTATTGTTAAAGAAGGTCTCCTATATCACCAGTGATTTTCGTGAAATAAAATACTGTAGAATTATGGAGAAATGGAAAGTTGAATTTGTACTAAAATCTTATTATTTGAGATATTTGGCGTTTTTTATGAATTCACTATAAAAAATCCATAAAAGCTGCAGCAGATATTGCACTGGATTATTGTTAAAGAAGGTCTCCTATATCACCACAGTGAGTTTCATGAAAAAATACTGTAGAATTATGGAGAAATGGAAGGTTTAATTAGCACTAAAATCTTAATTTTGGAGATATTTTGGCGTTTTTTTTTTAATTCACTATAAAAAATCCATAAAAGCTGCAGCAGATATTGCAGTGGATTGTGGTTAAAGAAGGTCTCCTCTATCACCACAGTGATTTTCGTGAAATAATACTGTAGAATTATGGATAAATGGAAGGTTGAATTGGCCCTAAAATCCTAATTTTTGAGAAATTGTGCGTTTTTTTAAAAATCACTGTAAAAAAAATCCATAAAAGCTGCAGCAGATATTGCACTGGATTATTGTTAAAGAAGGTCTCTTATGTCACCACAGTGAGTTTCATGATAAAATACTGCAGAATTATAGAGAAATTGAAGGTTGAATTAGCAGTACAATCTTAATTTTTGAGAAATTTTACTTTTTTAAATAATGTACTATAAAAAATCCATAAAAGCTGTAGCAGATATTGCACTGGATTATTGTTAAAGAAGGTCTCCTATATCACCACAGTGAGTTTCATGAAAAAATACTGTAGAATTATGGAGAAATGGAAGGTTGAATTAGCACTAAAATCCAAATTTTTGAGAAATTGTGCGTTTTTTTTAAATTCACTATAAAAAATACATAAAAGCTGCAGCAGATATTGCACTGGATTATCGTTAAAGAAGGTCTCCTATATCACCACAGTGAGTTTCATGAAAAAATACTGTAGAATTATGGAGAAATGGAAGGTTGAATTAGCATTACAATCCAAATTTTTGAGAAATTTTGCGTTTTTTAAAAAAGTTCACTATAAAACATCCATAAAGCTGCAGCAGATATTGCACTGGATTATTGTTAAAGAAGGTCTCCTATATCACCACAGTGATTTTCATAAAAAAATACTGTAGAATTATGGAGAAATGGAAGGTTGAATTAGCACTAAAATCTGAATTTCTGAGATATTTGGTGGTTTTTTTTTTAAAATGTACTATAAAAAATCCATAAAAGCAGCAGCAGATATTGCACTGGATTATTATCAAAGAAGGTCTCCTATATCACCACAGTGATTTTCATAAAAAAATACTGTAGAATTATGGAGAAATGGAAGGTTGAATTAGCACTAAAATCTGAATTTCTGAGATATTTGGTGGTTTTTTTTTTAAAATGTACTATAAAAAATCCATAAAAGCAGCAGCAGATATTGCACTGGATTATTATCAAAGAAGGTCTCCTATATCACCACAGTGAGTTTCATGAAAAAATACTGTAGAATTATGGAGAAATGGAAGGTTGAATTAGCACTAAAATCTTAATTTTGGAGATATTTTGGCGTTTTTTTTTTAATTCACTATAAAAAATCCATAAAAGCTGCAGCAGATATTGCAGTGGATTGTGGTTAAAGAAGGTCTTCTCTATCACCACAGTGATTTTCGTGAAATAATACTGTAGAATTATGGATAAATGGAAGGTTGAATTGGCCCTAAAATCCTAATTTTTGAGAAATTGTGCGCTTTTTTAAAATTCACTATAAAACATCCATAAAGCTGCAGCAGATATTGCACTGGATTATTGTTAAAGAAGGTCCCCTATATCACCAGTGATTTTTCGTGAAAAAAAAATACTGTAGAATTATGGAGAAATGGAAGGTTTAATTAGCACTAAAATCTTAATTTTGGAGATATTTTGGCGTTTTTTTTTAATTCACTATAAAAAATTCATAAAAGCTGCAGCAGATATTGCAGTGGATTGTGGTTAAAGAAGGTCTCCTCTATCACCACAGTGATTTTCGTGAAATAATACTGTAGAATTATGGATAAATGGAAGGTTGAATTGGCCCTAAAATCCTAATTTTTGAGAAATTGTGCGTTTTTTTAAAATTCACTATAAAAAATCCATAAAAGCAGCAGCAGATATTGCACTGGATTATTGTCAAAGAAGGTCTCCTATATCACCACAGTGAGTTTCATGAAAAAATACTGCAGAATTATAGAGAAATTGAAGGTTGAATTAGCAGTACAATCTTAATTTTTGAGAAATTTTGCTTTTTTAAATAATTTACTATAAAAAATCCATAAAAGCTGTAGCAGATATTTCAATGGATTATTGTCAAACAAGGTCTCATATATCAGCACAGTGAGTTTCATGAAAACAATACTGTAGAATTATGGATAGGTTTTTAGGTAATTATGGATAATTATGGACGGTTGAATTACTACTAAAATCTTATTATTTGAGATATTTGGTGTTTTTTATGAAGTCACTTTACAAAATCCATAAAAGCTGCAGCAGATATTGCACTGGATTATTGTTAAAGAAGGTTGGATGAATGGAAGGTTGAATTAGTACTAAATTTTTTTTTGAGAAATTTTACATTCATTGTGTGCATGCCCAGTGTCTTCTTCTCTGTTTTTGGAGTGCTTCTGTGTTAGCATTACAGTGTCACTCACAGTCCTGGTATATGCACTGCAGCATTTTCAGAGGTTTGTGCAGAATCGTGGGGACACGCGCTTTAGTCTTTGGTTACTGGAAGGAGCACCTTTATAGCTGGGGAAAACTGTTCATAACCAACAATTATAACTGGCAAAGAGTTTAGTGTTATATTTACATTTTAGGTTGTAATAGAATCAATTTCATTTCCAGGAGAACCTTGAGAGACCTGTGGGTTCTACTATGATGTCCTTCAGTACCTTGAAGAAGAGGGCTTCCTCAGCTTTGGAATCTTCTGTTGCCACTTTGTGTCCCTGCCACGCCTACAAGATGGCCTCCACGCCTTCCGTAGTGGTTGGGACAATCACAGAAGGCCACGTGACTCCAAACCAGCTGTGCATTGTGTACGTCACCCAAGTCCAGATAATACAGGTACATGCAGTGATGTGTTGTTAACCATTTAACCCTCAGGCATCACTCTAAATTACTACCCTTTGTGTCATTTGTGGACAAAAACGTCCACTTCCAAAAAACTGCTATAAAAAATTAACAGATTAATATTTTTTCTTACTTTTTTAGTGGTGAACAGTAGAAAATGTCAAATTTAACTATTTTTTTAAAAAATGAAACCCTTACATCAAGAAATGCATGGTTATATGTTGTTATAGTTGGAAGTGGAAAATACCATTTTAAACTGCTGCTACACAAAAGTAATAATGCATCAAACTCAAAATTTTGGCTAATCTTTGACATATCCATGACAGATATAAATATAATGCCTCAGCCACCTAACTTTTGTTTTGTGGAAAATAACTCACTTTTTGTGTTTTGTTCATAAAAAAATACTGTGACATAAATTAATGTAACTGGCATTCAAAGGGTTAAATTCCTCAAAATGATTTAATGTTTGGTATTTTTGAGCAGGGCTGAAGTTGTTTAACACATTTATGCAGAAGAAAGCAGAAAAAAATATTAATCTGTTAAGTTTTTATAGCAGTTTTTTGGACATTTTTGTCCACGAATGATACAAAAGGGTAGTAAATTTGTTTCACCATGTTCTGGTGATGTATTTGAAAAATTTAAATTGGAATTCTAAAATGTGTCTAGAGAAAGTCTTTGTTACACAAAATTGTGCCATATGCACCAACACAGATAAAATGGTGGCCAGGTAAAGAGGCAAAAATTACCCAAATGGACAAAAAAGTCCCCAATGACGCCCGAGGGTTAAATTAGGAGAAGCCTTTTTTAAAATGTCTGCCTGTGATACATATGGTTTATCTGTTGAATTTGAATTTTTCCTTCTTTCTGTAGCAAAACTTAGCAGGCGGACAATGGACTTCCACATGAGGACCACTCCATCATTGTTGTCCTAGACACAGTGTGTCTTCTGACTGATGGACAAATGAGCACTTGAAGAGATGCAGTTAGCCCAAAAGCTGCATCCGAGTCTTTGGCTGTGACACAAAGACACATTGCTGCTGTTCAGGTATGTGAGTATATGTTTTATGTATAAATAAAATGAGTTAATAATCAGAATACCTTTTTTGGGGAGGAGAAGAGGAGGGAAGAAGACGACACCAGTGTGAGAACTGAAGCAAGAGCATTTATTTTCAAACAGAAAATGTCTTGTCACTGTTTTCTAATACTTTAACTAAACATTTTAAACTTATACTATACTGTACATGTGTCAAAACATGCATATTTGAGCAGGTGTGTAAAATTGGCAGAGGAAATGTCCAAGTAATAGTAATTCTGGTTTACACTTTTAAAGCACTGTATTACAAGGCGCTTCTGACAACTAATCTAACATGTTTTAACATCAAATGTTATGCTCACACGAAACCGAATCCTGTGTGGCAGGTAGAGACAGAAGCCAGGCTGTCACTCTGGAATGATGGGTAATCGCTGAAGCAGGTCGAAGCCATGATGCGTCTTCCTGCGACGACCTCAACAGAGACCTGCTGTTGATACCTCCGAACCAGTCCAGAAGATTCTGCAGTTCAGCTGGTGTTGCTACACAACAGATTAAACAGGTTTAAAAGCAAATAGCCTTAAAAATCAAATCAAAGTTTATATGTACATTAGCCCAGATGTTACCTCTAGTGATAAACTGCCAGAGACAGCCTGACATGCAACATTTGAGGCCAGCTGATCAGTCATCATCATCATCATCTTCATCTTCTACCAGTAACAGTCATTTCAGGGAAGGGGGGGCCCAGTCATAGACCAAATCCAGGATGTGCACCTTATCAGTTTCTGAGGCTACAAATTAGGATACAAAAGGCAATTGCTCAGTCCATGTTACTGTAAAATTAAAAACAATATATTTTGTACAAAAAATATATTGTGGGTCCACATATGCTCAGCGTCCTTAGATTAGCTACAGAAATAACAGTATCACTAATAAAATTGTCATTAACTTCAGTGAAATGACTGTTACTGTAGGATCCATCACGAACATCCAAATGTGGGAGAGGACTAAGAGGAAAAACAGACATACATACCTTCAAGAGGGACTGTTGATGTTCCAGGACCACGAAGAACATGGACACCAGAAGGCTACTGCTGTTTGCTGTTGAAAGCATTAAATGTTAATGTATGTGAACTGCTGTCAGACTACACTGTCACAGTGAACTGTCCTCCCAGTGATTAATGTCTATAAAAACTTAAGCCATCATTGTTTTACAGTAATTACCTGTACTGTTGTGGCCTGCCATAATCTAATTTACCTAAACATACATTACACAGACACAGAACATGCATGGTGGCATAGTGAGCTTTAAAGATAAATGAGTGCTATGCTACTTTATTGTAGGTTTGGGATTGTTTACATCATCCCACATAACTGCACTATGATATTTATCCACTTCCTAACATCCCTCCACCAATGATAAACTTGAACAGCTCCTACCTTCAGGAACAGTTCCACAAGTTCAGGAGGGGCCCGGCGCTGCTGCTTGATCTTCCTCACTGCTGGTATTTCCAGATGTCACTTCATTTGCTGCACAATAAAAAAACACTTTAAGAGCTGCACCTGGACTCGGCGTGTTTGACACAAGAAAAGGAAATCATACCTTTCCCCACACATACCTGCATGTTCCTCGACAGAGTTCATCTCCACACAAACAGGACATGATGCGTTGCTGCTGTTGAGAAATAAACGTTACAAACTGGATTTATTTTCTGTTTTATTAAGCATTTAAAAAGTTATTGCTTACACAAAAACTCAGATCAGTTTACACCTGGCATTAGATTGTTTCAACATGTGACTTAGGAGGACCACGTGTGATCCTCTTCAAGCAAATATGCTTTTTATCACTTCTGTTTGCAAAGACCAAGAGTGTTGATGATTTTTAACATAAAAGAAGGAACGTTCACACATATTAATGCCAGTTGTAAACAGCCAAAAGCATTAATTACTTACTTTTCTGTGCGGGTCATTGTCACTGTCGACATCAGTGACCACATGAGAGTTGATGTGATCCTTAAGAAGCTGCAGGGGAACAGCTACTCCGCACGTCTGGCACATGGCTTTTGCCATGCTAGTGAATTCTTCACCAGGTAGCTTTCAGGGACTTGTGCCTGTGTATCCAGCTACCCCATCCACCTGTAGAAATCACAGGTCAAATATTAAACCGCAGCTTATGTGTTAATGAGATGTTAAAGGTCGGGTAGGAGATTTCATTCTGATGCACTTTTTGTTAAATTAGTGTAACTTCTCTAGTGTAACAATCCGATAGCAACCGATTAGTTCGGCAGTTTCTCAGTAAAACGAAGAATATGAATCATTTGTGGAAGCTATAAAACACTAAAAACATCAGCCAATCCTCCGGGTGGACCCTGCACAGGATTGGCTGGTTGTCACTCTCTTCTGGCCGACTCACTGAGTTTTCAAAATCTCCTACCCTACCTTTAATCTGACAAACTACATGTATACATGTTATTTGACATTAGTAGAAGCAGAAAAAGTCGAAGACACCTACATGATTCTTCACAACAAAAAGGTTTTTTGACTCAACTTTTACCAAATACAATTAGGTAAAGATGACTAACACTGCACACAATATTTAATAACTTTAATTCAACAGAGATCGTTTGACAGAAAGCTTTAAAAAAAGTAAAACTAAGTTTCATGTAAGTAGTTAGACTAGAGGTACAGTATTGTGTTCTGTCAACTGGTATACACATAAAAAACCTTTATTGGCCTACCTGCTGATTTATACAGTGGCCACCCACCAGTGACAGTTTGTAGTTTTGGATATAGAATTTTGAGGGCATCACATAACTATAAGTAAAAAGTATAGCATTTAAAGGTAGGGTAGGAGATTTCCTTCTGATGCACTTTTTGTTAAATTGGTGTAACTTCTCTTTACAATCCAACAGCAACCGATTAGTTCGGCAGTTTCGCATTAAACCGAAGAATATGAATCATCTGTGGAAGAAACACTGAAAACATCAGCCAATCCTCCGGGTGGACCCTGCGCGGAGTAGGGTCTGAACCGTTCGGTACACATGTGTCGGTTCGGGGCGAGTGTTCTGTTCGGTTCTGGACATGCCCATCAAGTAATACAGAGAGGCGTTTTTACCACAGCATGGAGATGAGTGTTGGCAACTTGGCGTCTCTCTCGCTACATTTCGCAGCTTTCCAAACTTTTTTTTAATCAAAAGCAACTAGTGACTCTCTGTAGCTTCACGCAGCAGGTTCAGCTGCAGGCAGAGCAGAGAGACCCACAGCACTCTGCGTCCAGCTGTGCGCAAAGCTGCCGAAGGTCCCGTCAATGCTTAGAGAGCGGGATGTAAATAATATATTCCAATGGCAAAAATAAAAACCGTTAGCACCGTTAGCTTAGCCTAGTGTAGTCATAGAGTTCAGGCCATCCAACTAGCATGTCATTCTCTGTCCGACGGTGGGAGTATGTGCGCACATGTGTCTCTCTGTGTGTCTGTGCATGTGTCTGTGTGTGTACATGCATCGCGCCTCTGACAGCAGCAGTGAATTGTAAACGCACAACCATGCAGAGAGAAATGACATGCTGCCGTGCAAAGAGGATAATTAACATGAGATGTTTAGTTTGTTTAATAAAAGAACAAGGTGTAGACCTGTTCTATAGGAAAGGTTCTTAAATGGCTTCTGTTATGATCTGGTGCTATATAGAAATTAAAAAGAAATAAAATTGACTTGACCTGATATAATGATGTGGAAACACTGAACTGATTCTTTAATATGGTAAATATTGGATAATTAGGATGTATTTTGCGCTCATCTATGGTTTTTTCAGAGTGTTAAAAGTAGAAAAATCCTCAACAATGTGAACCGAACTGAAAACCGTGAGCTCAGAACCGCGATATGAACTGAACCGTGGATTTAGTGAACTGTTCCACCCCTAGCGCAGTGGTTGTCACTCTCTTCCTGCTCTGCGCACCAGAGAGGTACGTGCATGATGGCCAAAGTCACAGACCGCAGCTCGTCTTCAGGTGATGCGCGTCCATGTGATTGGGAGGCGTGGCTTCGGGGTGAGCTCTGAGAGAAAGGGGCGTGTGTTTACTTTGAAATCTGGCTGACTCTCACTGAGTTTTCAGAATCTCCTACCCTACCTTTAAAATCCTACACAAATGTTGTTTTGTCCATTTTTCTAGCTAGACAGCATATTCAGGTTTAAACCAGACATGTTGAGATGTGTTAACAGGTATTGAACATCTGGATTATGAGTTTTCTTAGTCAGGGTATCTAACTGAACATTACCTCTTTGTGTATTGTGCTGATGAGCAGTCCTTTGACCCGGCCATGCCTGCATGTGGATCCGTTTCTCAGGCTCACTTGGAGTTTTGTCACACTTTGGCTCCAAGTAGAAAGACACTTCAAGTTTCTCAGCAGGAATAAGAGTTGTTGCAGGAAAGCGTCTCTTTCTAATGCCTGGAAAGGATCAATAAAATCATATTTTTTTTAATCAATCAACAGAATTAATCCTATAGTGAAACTAAGTTTTAAATATTTGATTCAATGGTCATGAAATGTGAATTCTTCCTTACAGGGTGAACGCACTGTGTGGCCTTCATTTAAACAAGCACACATGTTCACCTGCTCGTTCTGCAGTGGTGGTCAGTCTCAGCTGTACTCATTATATCCTTTAACACTTTGACCAGTAGTACGGACAGAATGAACGACTTAAAAAGCGCCCACATAAAATGAACTGGAGTTTATGACACTCCGTGTCCTGATCTGTGGCTTCATCACTAGTAGCACTGCCTCATGTTCCGTTGTCAGCGTCAGCGACACACAAAATACCGTCGTTATGCTCACAGACTTGTAACGACTGCTGCTGTTAACACTTCTCCGTTTGATTCTCTGTGCGCCAGGTATCGCCTGTGACTTAATCTTAAAAATTAACTAAATAATAGAAGGGAAAAGTCACTTACCGAAGTGCTGGCGTTTATGTTAGCCGCCATAGCGCCAATGGTTTCCGGTATTGTCACGTGACCAATGAAACGTAACTCGATTGGCTGGACGCTCCCTTGTGACCAAGTGTTACCCGGATGTTGCTTCTGCATTTTAGACTGTGAATTTTGGACAATCTAATTTTTTAAACTTTATTTTTTTATTCTGAATTTATAAACACTGACAAATAAAAAGTCAAAATGGTAAAAGGTAGCAAAAGGTAGAATCTTTTCCACGACAACATGACCTAGTAAGTCCTGATAAATTCAAAATACACGTTATAAAATATAATTTTTAATTTAAAATAAACATTCATGAAATTACAAAACTACTAAAAGTGTAGCTTTTATGACGTAAAACACAAACATGAACAGAGTATCTGTGCATTGAACCAAGGAGTTTAAGGTTCAGAGCATCGCAGGATTTATACCAGATTAGATTTCATTTTAAAGTATTTGTCATAGTTTATCACATTGTTTAAAAATAATATAAAAAGCAGGAACCAAATTATGAAGCAAAAACTGATCATACTGATCAAAACTGACACGCTGAGTTTCATCACTTCTAACTTCCTGATTCTCTCACTGCTCATTCTTCTTCGTTTTGTTTTTCTTCTTGATCTTCTCCATGAGGTGGACCGTGATGACGGCAGACACCATGATGACCAGACCCACAGAGAACACCACAGTCTTCACCACACAGACGGAGGTGTGACTCTCTGCACCTGCAACTAAACAGCAACACAGGTTGTTTGAACACAAAATGAACACAGCAGAATCCTGATGGAGGACAGGAGAGACTAAGGAACATGGCAGCAGATGTTTTCAGTCAGTGTCTGAGTTGCTGAGAAACTCACCTTGAACTGTCACCTTGTATTCAGCCAGAGTTATTTCTGCTTCCTTTCTAAATACTCGTGCTTCATAAACTCCACTGTCTGTGTTTTGCAGGTTCTTCAGTGTCACAGAGTATTTATTACGAGAGATATCAATCCTTCCGGTGTAATTATAATGAACGGTTGGTATTTTCTCAGCTGTGATCGATAATAAAACATCCGATCCATTGAATATCCAGAAAAAAAGGAAAAACTCTGGAACATCAGCTTCATTAACATCCAGAAACACATCCTGTCCTGTCTGCACAGACACAGGAGTCACAGCACTGGACCCTGCACAACAACAACAACAACAACAACAACACACAATATACAGTTTAGGTCAGTGATGCAAGTCTATCCACTCTGTCAGCTCTTAGCTTCCCTTTTTTAAATAAGTCATTTTTTTTGTTTTTTGTGTTCCTGTGTTCAGTATGAGGAAATGGCTCTAAGTTAATATGGTTAATATGATCATCAGTAGTTGCTTCACAGAATCCAGAAATCAGTCATCAACACATCATTAAGTGTGATTAAGTGACCAATCATAAGTAAGCTAAGCTGTCAAACTGCAGCATGCAGGGTTTCTTTGAAGAACCAGAGATTTAAAAATCAGGAAGTTGAGGAAGCCTCAGCACAGCGGTCAAAACCACAGAGACAATGTATCAGCTTCAATGAAACATGTAGTGATACTGAACAGTTGTCAGAGTTTATGTGAAATACTAACAGGAAGTCAGGATTGCATTTTTCCGGCCATGACCACCTGAGCTATCAGTGCAAAACTTGTTCAATCCAGTTTTAGTGAAAAACAGTTTTACTGCTTGTCACAAACACAGTTTGGAGCTTTTTCTTTGTCTTAATCGATCACAGGCCTCACGACTTGAAGTGGTTTGAGTTTCAGAGCAACATCTTGTGTTAAAGTCAGTGTTGTGTTTTGAACATTTCGTTCTCTTCTAACAGCTTTTAGCACGATGCATACAGTCCACGTATGTTTTGTAATGTCTGAACAATTAGTTTTGTCCAGGAAGAGCTGAAACTGCAAACTGTACAGGGATCATCATCATCATTTGTGTTAAATAGCTCTGAAATATAACAGTGAAGCCAACAGAGCAGTCTGACCTTTGACAGAACAGGAACCACTGTGGTGTCCATTTGTGTCCATATATCTAAAAAACGTGTCCAACTCATGTTATGTCCCCTTTGAGATAGGGAGAGGAGTTCAGTGTAGAGTCGCTGCTCCTCCACCTAAGGTGGCATCTGCCTCCTGAGCACCTGAGCAAGTCCAACCAAGGAGGACCCAGGACAGGTGGAGGGATTATATCTCTTAGCTGGCCTGGGTATCCCCGCAAATGAGCTGGACGAGGTGGTCGAGGAAAACGAGGTCTGGGTTTCCCTGCTGCCCCTGGATAAGATCGATGAATGGACTAATGGATGGGTAATACACACAGCAGTAAATGCTGGCGGGTATGAACCTGCTCATCCTGAAAATGATCCCTCAGACTCCTCTCCACACCGGCTGCATCTTAGATTTTTTTGATCATATTTTGCCTTCAGCTACAGAGCATTGTTGTGTAAAGCCTTCAGCGGACTGACCCTCAGGCTGAAAAACAAACAGTTTAGGTAAGAAATCAGCTGTTAAAATGCACTTTCAGTGGCTTTAAGTCATCATTGTAAAACAGTTTGTTTGGCTTGGATTTGTGGTTTGTTCTCTGCATTTTGGATATTGTAACATCTGACAGCATTTACACTGCGAATCCTTTTACTCTGCTTTATCCAAACAGTGACAGACAGCGCTTTAATGCATCATCTGCAGTTTGATGATGTACGAGTCACTGAGAATGTTTCCCATGAAGCTGATTAGTAAATCTCTCTTTCTCTCTCTCTCTCTCTCTCTGCTTCAAGTCCAGGTCCAGCTTGATGCTTTCCAACAGTGTTTGCATTCCTGCTGCCAGTTTACTGTGTGTTACAGTTGTGTTAATCTTCCCGGCTGTCTCTTTGTTTTCACAGAGTTTAAGGAAGTCCTTTACAGGAAGTGAGGCTGCGGTCAGAGCCAGATATCTGCCCTGCTAACGCCAAAGTTATGTGACGTGCAGGTCAGTGTGTGACCTCTTTACGCATCTTTACACACTGTGTGGAAGAAGAGGCTTTAGCAGCATTAACACTGGGTACGAATAATCTGCCAACAGTTTTTCACTGATCAGCCGGGGATTTGTAGAGTGTGACTCACATAATCCATCCTCAAACAGAGAAAGAAAGCCACACGGATAATAAGTCTGAATTCATTTGCATTATAAATTACTGATATATCATATAATTTATGCACAGCAGCGATGATAACAGCAAAACATAGCAAGGAATTGTCATGCAGATGTGTTATATCGGCTCTCAGTTTCATCATGCCAACATATTTTAGCGAGCTAATTCAGGATTTTTTTTTTTAAATGTGAGACAATAATTTGAGAATCAGATGTCAAGTGTCTGAGATCAAAACACACTTTTATATTTGGATCGTCAATTACAGGCAGATTGCTGTGATTAATGAGGCTTTCTGGCCGTGTGTTTAAAGGTCAGTGTTAATTGGAAAAACGTTAAGTTTGACCTTTAACTACAGCGACCCAGAGAGGACATTTTTCAGTGGCAAAATGCATTTTCATCATTTTCATCATCGTCTTATTTTGATGTCAAACTTTCAGCAAAAAACCATCAAAAATAAGTAAGAAGTTTATCTGCATTCCCTCATTAAAAATCCACACCAAGGTGCCAAAAAGAGGGCTCACTGCCTAAAAGGCAGAACAGACATGATCACAATATGAATGTGTCATTGGGACTGAATTACCAGCCAAGAGACAAGAAGGGCAACAGCCCGGAGCAGCAGAGCTCCAGGCTTACTGTGCATCAGCTTTTTTAATGTTAATTTAATTAACGATCTGTTTGGGAATATGCAGCACTAAACCAGAGGATCAGCTTTCAGGTTTAAGGCCTTAAGGCGGACCCTGATCTTGAGGTTGGGTCTTGAGGCCAGTCTGTGAAACTGTGTGGAAGAGCTGGATATCTCACCAGAACGTGTCCACTGTAAACTCCCACAGACCCAAGGCGCCAGCTCTGTGGGTGCAGACCCTCCTCAGACCTGATGAGACGCAGATTCAGCTTAACGGGTCGACTGAGGGATCTCTGCTTGTACCCATGGATGAGGTGCTGGAGAGAGAGTCTGCAGCTCCAGATTAACAGATTAAACATATGTTTTCACTTCATTTCAAAGGGATCTAAATATATTTTTAATAAAAATTGAAATAAATTGAAAAACAACAACCATCACACAGCTGTCCTTCTGTCATTGGCTCCAAAATCCAGTCGGTCAAACCTTAATTTGTAATCAAGTCATATCAGACGTGTCTGTCTCGTTGCTTCTTGTCCCTGACCCAGCAGACCACATCAGCACAGTCACACCAAGGACATCCATTATGAGTCACATTACCCTCTGCTCCACTCATAAATAATTGCCCACATCCTAATTTACTCCCCATCAAGTTCTTTCTCTTCTCACCGCTGCATATTTCTCTCCCACCACAAGATGGCGACAACATCAAGCAAAAAGAAAAAAAACCCATAAAACCCTCCAACCACTTCAACTTTTCTGCCTCCAGACACAAAGCCTGTGACATCATCTGCGGAGGGACAGAGGGTGTGCGAAGGACAAATGTCTTGAAATGCATTACATCATTCTCCACTAATATGATAATATATCTCAAACGCTGAGTGCAGTACTGGGCATGAGAGGGGCCATAATCCACACAAGGGCTGCTTCAAATGTGAACAAGAGGATAAAATGGAAGTGTTGGTGAGGGGAGGAAGAGGAGGGGGGGGTCCACACTGGAGTCGGGAGTGCAGTGCTGAAGGTTATTCCAGACATTATTCCTCAATGAGATGAGGAGGAGAGAGGAGGCGATTATCAGAAATACACACTAAGAAAAGAGACGCTCCTACACTGCCCGTCTGTCCTTGTCTTTGTCTTCCTGTCTTTGTTTGTTTTTTTTCTTCATGTCATTAGAAACGATGAAAATAAGGAGAAGAAATGGGCACAAAGATGGACAATAAGGAGGATGCAGAGGGGAGAAATAAAAAGATGCAGGAAGAGGAGAGAATATAGTGTTAGGTGAGGAAGAGAGAGGGATGATGGAGAGATAAGATGCTGAAGAAAAGGAAGAAGCTAGAGGAGAAGTTCCAGCAATGATGTGAGAAGAACTGACAAAGTAATGTGAGGGACGAAAAGAAATAACAATAACAGAACTAAAAAGAGGAGGACAGGAGAGGTGAAAGGAGGAGCGAGGAGAGGAGAGGAACAAGGAGCACAACATGAGAGGAGGTCAAAGGACGAGGGAAGGAAGTGAGAGGAACCAGAAGGGAAGGGTAAAGGAGGACAGAGCAGACGAAGAGACAAACAGAAGAGGGACGGAGAAGTGAAGGAAGAAAAGGGAGGAAGGAGAGGTGATAAGAAGGAGAGAGGAGGACAGACAAGGACAAGGAGGACGACCAAGGAGAAAAAGAAGACAGGCAAAAGGGCAAAAAAGGAGACAAAGAGGACAGGACGTCTGAGAGACGAGAGAGGGAGACAGGAGGAGACAGGAGGAGAGAGATGGTCAAAGAAGACGAACAAACCCGAGGAGAAGACAAGGGGTGGATGAAGAAGAACAAAAGAGGAGAGGAGGAGGAGGGATGAAAGAAATGATGAAGAGGAGTTGTACAAACACACAAAAAAGAAACCGACAGGAGAGGTCAAAGGTTAGAAGATGCTTAGAAGAAAAGGAGGAGCAGAGACTCTGAGAGTGTGCAGATGTTTGCTCCACTGTCTCTCTCATACTTAGGTAAACACTAAGTATGCCTCCTCCTGTGTGTGTGTGTGTGCGTGCTATACACAGACACACACACACTTTCCACTTCAGGCAGTTTGACATGAGAAACTGTCACAACAACTGTTTGGGTGCAGTCATTCATGGTCTGACCTAAATAAACAACACTATGGGAGAAGTGCAAACTACATGGGAAGTATTTTTAGCCACATCCTGGATCTTATTTACCAAAAAACACTAAATATGTAAAAAAAAAAAAAACTTGAATAAAAGAAGCTTTACCTGCTGCATGTATGAAACTGTGTCTTCTTTTATTTTCTTTAATACTGTGAAAAAATAATTACATAGATTCTGGAAACAAACCATATAACATGGAAATAAAAGTCATATCTTGTGTTTTGTACATGTTTTTTCTTAACAAAATGGATAAACAAATACTCAACGAAAACATAATACACATGTGACCAATATATAGGGAATAAAAATAAAGAATACAGAGAATATATCTGCTTGTTTAGAACACACACGCCGTCCCTCTCTCATCAGGATGCACTCCTCCACTTCACACATTTGTCAGGTGCAGTGCACTGCACTGATCATTGTCATCGTTTGCTTAAAGAAATCAAGCAGTTAATCTGGTTCAGGGAGCAGAGAGCTGGATGAGGGAGCAGCAGACCGGCTCACCTCCTTCCCCTCAGCCCGGGGCCCTGCCATGTCTCCTTGGCTCATTCTTACCAGCTGTTTGACAAGGGTTTGACTGATAAGTGCTGTTTATGTCCAACATTAATAATACTGTTTGGAGTGCACATTTTGAAGTCCTTAAAAATTTGAGTGAGCTGACCTGTTTGCAGAGCAACCCTCACCATTCCTGTTTTAACTACAGACAAAACCTGGGTGATGTCAGGACAGCAGATTTTAACCTCCACCTAACGCTCAGCTGATTCAGACTTGGACAGAGACAACAGCCACCTGTTCATTCTGCATAACTTAAAAAATATTTAGACATGTAGAACTTCAGCCCCTGGTATCTATAGAGACCAAAATTAGGGCTGTAAACATGTTTATTTCTGATGTAAAGTTGGTCATTTTAACACAGAGGTCTGTGGGGACAGCCTCTTGTGGCCATTAAAGGAACTGCAGCTTTTGGATTCATTAATTAATCCTCTTGGCTAAGGTTGTCTAGTCTAGTGTAGGAAATTAAGCAGCTACGTTTGCATCGCTGTGCGCCCTCCTGTGGTTGCGTGACTAAGTGCATATAAAAGCTACACATTAGGGCGTCACTCGTCACCATCGAGCCAAGAAAAACTGATTCTATTGTGACACTGTATTAAAGGAAACGTGTAGGTAGATCAGGGGCACTACTGAAAAATGCCTTCAAGGCAATCGCAGAAATATAATATACAATTGTACGACTGGCTGAAAGCATCAGTCAAACCCTGAATCAAACAGCTCGGCGGCCCCAACATGTTTCTACTGTTACATGCACACGCCACACATACACACTCATTAGTATCCATAAACATCATAAACACAAATGGCTGCTGCATGTGTTTGTCTGCTCAGTTCTTTTTCTTTTTTTTGTTTTCTTTTTTGGCACTCGCTTTAAAAACTCTTAAAAAGGAAAACATGGACACTTCTTCAGCCTCTTCAGACACTCTTGCTGGCCCGGGATGGCACAGCGCTGCACAGCATGGAACAGAGCAGTGATAGCTGTGGGTCTGGCCTGGTTCTAGCCTGCGCTGGCCTAGTTGAGACAGTTTTTTTTTTTTTTTTTTTTTGGCTATTTGTGGCCTGGCTGAGCCGTCGTTTTGGCCACAGATGCACACACACACACACACACAACCCCGCTGGTTTTTCACTGGGGTTGATTAATTAGAATCCCCGATCTCTCTCTCTAACTGTCTGATACATACAAAATAAACTAAAATACTGATTTTAAAAAGGTACTGAAAAAACACTTGTGATCATGTCTTCCACTGATGAAGGAACACAAAGAAAAATACTAACGTCCACAAAAAGAAATACAATAAATAAACTGAGCTCGTGAAGCTATATATTCTCTGAAAAAGACACCCATACGTACATTTATGCAAGCTAGATATACCCACCCCATATGTTAGAATCTCCAAGAAAGCTATGACAGAAAGGTTCGAAATGATGCAATGATTTTTTTTCATGAGACGACAGGTTCAACCTCTAAATCTGGAAGCTGGTAGGTGGTGATGAATATGACACAGGGGGAGGAGAGGAGAGAGTACCAGCACACATAGAAGTGAGAGGTACAGCATGGCAAAGAGATAAGAAATAAACCTCCTTCTAAATC
Source organism: Parambassis ranga (assembly GCF_900634625.1). NCBI lineage: Eukaryota > Metazoa > Chordata > Actinopteri > Ambassidae > Parambassis > Parambassis ranga. The sequence continues at coordinate 1,923,716 of NC_041037.1, read as the reverse complement.
TTCCTTTTTAGCATCTGGTGTCATGTTTATATGTAAATAGAAACAGAGGAGTACCTGTATTTGCTGGCTGTAGTACCACCTTTGTGTCAAATTTACTTTCTACACAAGGTCACAGTCAAATGCAAAACACAGCGCGCGGCTATAAGACTCAATGAAAAGGTTGTAAAGAGGTAATAGTATGCAATACCAAGGCTGTGATATAAATTTAAAAGGCTGCTCCATCTGCCATTCTTCTCTCCATAACTACTCAGACAGTTTATGAAGTGACCTTGAAGCTACAAGGTGCCATCTGATATATGTAATAGTGTTTCTGTGGTGCCCGTTCTCACTGTTTATTCAAAACAGAGTCAATATATATATATATATATATATCAATATATATATTTAACAACCCCTTTGCACACAATTACCATAATATACCGCCAGGAGTTGATAGGATGGCTGATAAGTATAAACACTCTGTGATTATACCTCCTGAAATTGCAGAGATTTCTGGTTCCACTTTGTGGTTAAAGCACCGCCATCATCTGTTCTCATTTATTTTTGACATTTATGTCAAAAATAAAGATACAAAGAGGTGACTTCTTATTGCTTTCTGTGCTTCCTGACTTTAAACCACAAAGCACGTGCACTGAAACATTAAATGTTGGTCGTCGGGCTGTCAGGCGCATCTCAGATCAGTTGGTTCTGTTCTTGCTTTAGTAAGTTTCACTGAAGCTTCCTCTTATTATTAACATGTAGGATGACAAGCTGATCAATGATGTGGCCGATCCTTCAGCTGCTTGATGAACAGTGTTAAGGATAAGGTTCCGCTGACTGACTGACAGCAGGTTAAAGTTAGGGTAGGAGATTTTGAAAACTCAGTGAGAGTCAGCCAGATTTCCAAAGTAAACACACGCCCCTTTCTCTCTCTTTCTCTCACCCTGAAGCCACGCCTCCCAATCACATGGACGCGCAACACCTGAAGACGAGCTGCGGTCTGTGACTTCGGCCATCATGCACGTACCTCTCTGGTGCGCAGAGCAGGAAGAGAGTGACAACCAGCCAATACTCCGTGCAGGGTCCACCCGGAGGATTGGCTGATGTTTTTAGTGTTTTATAGCTTCCACAGATGATTCATATTCTTCGTTTTAAAGCGAAACTGCTGAACTAATCGGTTGCTATCGGATTGTAAAGAGAAGTTACACTAATTTAACAAAAAGTGCATCAGAATGAAATCTCCTACCTGACCTTTAAGAAAATGGATATATCTAGATGAGTTAGATGATTAGCATTTTTTTTGTAGGTTTTTGCAATAATATCATGACAATCAGATAAAAGTGATCCTGTGACAGCCCCTTGTAGCAGCTGCTAAAAGATTTAACGTCATTATGTTCCTTAGAACTTCAACAGAAAATGTCAGACTTGCTATGAAACCTCATAACGTCAAGGTCAGCAGATAAAGAGCATCATGAAGAAGGCAAGCCCATTCAGATCCAGATAATCCAGCTGCTTTTCAATTTCAGTGATGTTGCTTATGATTAACATCCTTTTAAATGCTGATGGTTATAAAGGCCAATCACATGCACCAAAAGCTGACACAACATAAAAAAAAACCTCGGACATAAAACACCACCAAATGTTCTGAAACCAGCATACTTACACATATTTTAAATGTACAAAGTACCATATGAGCTAGATAGAACCCTCTGTACCTTCACTTTGATATGTTTGAACCTTCTCAGCACTTCCAAAGTTTACAGCTCAAAGTGAGCAGCTGCTCGTTCTCCATCCATCATTTAGAATGTCGTTTGAAAAAAAGGCAGTCCAGTCAGAAGACCGGAAGTCAAAAGAAAGAGCTTCACGCCAAAGGAAAAGTATCCACCACAGAGCTTTGCTCTTCATGGATCTGAATCATTTTGGAGTGAAGCTCTTCAAGTTTTTTCTTTTCTAATTTAAATCTACAACATCCACTTTAAAAACACCACCCATCTTTTAAAGGAACGCTTCCAATAACGATCACATTTCCACGTACACGTTAAAAAGTGAGTGTCACCCAAAAACGCTGAACCTTTGGTCCACAACTCCTTATAAAAATATTATAAAATGTTTCTGAATGCCATTCTTTTCATACGTTTCCGTATAAATATGGAAAAAAATCTATTCTACTGTGCAAGTGAGAGAAACAAATCATTTTTTTTTTGACACTTGAGGGTAGGGGAGGTATCTTTTTGTACAAATTGCAGAAATTCATTAAATGCAAAAGCGCTCCTCCCACCACACCTCGTTTCACAAATACAGCTCGTAGCAGTTTAACCTCCAGTGAAATGTTAAGTATAGAAATGCATCATGACGATAAAAATGAGAGATGAGGAGGTGGAGGAGGAGCACAGAGACGCCTGCTACCACTCCCTTCCCTCTCAACATGTACAAAACATCGTCATCGTCATCATCATCATCATCATCATCCAGAGCATCATTGTCCGCACTTTAGAAAAAGAAGACACACCTAAATCAATGTCTGTGTGTGTGTGTTGGCACAAAAGCATTGGCACTCTGGTCACTCACTGTCCCACTTAAATCAAGGTAGATCTTGTAAGAAATGGCCATCGGGTGAACTTCAGTGAGGAAAAGGGATCAAAAAGTGCCAAAATATTTTTATAGTCCAAGCTGCCTCGCTGCTGCTGCTGCAATACATAGAAACAAGAGCGATTTCTTTGTGTGTGTGTGAGAGTCAGTCAAAGTGTGGAGAGGTTTGTTGTGGGTCACTGTAACTGCATCACAATGAATAGGTTTGAACAAGAGCTTTAAAATGACCCAGATAGCGCTTATTTACAGAGATGAGGGGAAGGAGCGTGTGATGAGGGGAGATGGTCCACAGAGCCAGCTTAAGATTGCAGGAACGTTCCTCTGCACCTCCTTCATCCGCTCCTCTTCTTCAGGTCTTCAAAGTGCTCATCCTCTTCTTCTTTTTCTTCTTCTTCTTGATTGTGGCTCTCGCTGTTGCATTTGTCGGCGCATACTTGTGTGTGTGTGTGTGTGTGTGAATGTGCGTTGTATGTATTGCTGCAAACTGCGATACTGCTGGGTGCTGTTTCAGAAAAGTAGTCAAATTCCATGCAGTGGTTTCCATGGAAACGCAAAACAGACTGCTAAACATATAGAAGGGTCGGCGAGTTTTTTTTGTTGTTTTCATTTCAAAGTATTTTTGTGGTTATGTTGATGCAAAAAGCACGAATGTGTGCGTTCTCAAACATGAGTCTGCATCCGCTGTGTGTGTCTGTGGGAATAGTCAGAGGGCGGAGATGAGTATGAGAAGCGGGTGGAGCTGCCGTATTTTCCCAACCCTGTTTCGGGACTTTGTTGTCCTGGCCCTGGTCCTGGCCCTGGTCCTGGCCCTGGTCCTGGCCCTGGTCCCTGTCCTGGTCCGGTCCCTTGTCCTGTTGGATACATCTCATAAGCTGGCCCTTCCTCTATGGGTGGAGCAAAGCCCATGCGGTAGCTGGGATACTGGGATGGGTATCCGTAGTTGTCATATGCCAGTTGGGTCGTGCTGTCCAGCAGGCCGCAGTCTCCGGGGTAATCTCCAGGTGACTGAAGAGCCGGGTTGGGTGGCGCTTGCTGGCTCGGCGCTGCTCTGGAGAAAGTGTTGAAATGGGCGTAGGTGGTATGGGACATCCTGGAAGGTGGGCGGGGGTCATAGCATCCTGCCCTGGAGCCAGGCACCGTGCTGGGGGGGACTGCACCGCTAGTGGCAGGCGAAGGTCCGCCAGAGGTGGCGCCGGTCGGCCCGCTGTTCGGATTCGGAGAGCGGAACTCTCCCTGGTAGTGGATGACGCGGGTCTGAGGCCGCGCCTCCTCGTGGGTGGTGGCTCGGACGTTGTAGTAGCCGTTGGTTGGATCCTGTGAGCAGACAGGAGAATATTTAGCCTTTCAGCAGCAACAGGAAAATAAAAAGATTTTGACCTTCTCAAAGAGAAACCTGTTCAGAATAAATTAGCTATAGATAGTAAGAGAGTGGTGTTGAAAAGAAGCTACAACGTAAAGGCTAAAGACGAACTGAGAGGTGAACATGATCACAGAACTCATGCACCCTGCCAGATATAATGTCAAAGATGCTGTAGAGTAGATAAGTGTTTGCCTCAAAACTCCAGCGTCAGCATGCCGAGGCGTCTCTGCTGAGTCAACTCACCTTGAGCTCGTACTCCTCCCGGGTGTCGCTCTCACTCCTGATGTCCTGCTTCAGGTCCATGTCGTCTTTGAACGGCTGAGTGGAGGGAGAGAGGGAAACAGAGGGCAGAAACTAAACCATCAAACAACGAAACACACACACGGAAAGAGGGAGGGTGAGAAAAGGAAAGGAGGAGGAAGAGAGAGAGGGAGGGGAGAGGAAAACAGAGTTTCAGGTTTTTCATCCCAAGAGACTACAAGACGAGAAACGTTTAGTCGTCGGGAGAAAAAAAAAAAAAACGCCTTAAAACCGAGGTCAAAGGGGCTTCGACGATATGACTCTCCAGGACTTCTGAGGCTGAACTCTTGTCTAAAAGGAACACAATGTTACAGGCAGTGTGTCTTTGTGTGTCTTTGTGTGTGTGTGTATGGGTGAGGTTTAGGTTTTTTGTGTGTTTTCATGGTTGGCTGTTTATCTACTGGACTTTATGTTGCATCTGAGCTGTAATGGTTGTGGCTCACACTCACGTCTGTCTGTCAGATCTTCAGTGTTTCACTGTATGTGTGTGTGTGTGTGTACACTTGTGTGTCTGCCTCTCCCACCGTGTCGCCCTCAGTGTCGGTGTATCTGTACATTTAAGGCTATTGACCCATACGCCTCCTCTCCGCGGCCCTCGGTGACTCAGATGGGTGTCTACTCACGGAGTACATGGCCTTGACCATCCGGGTTGCCGTGGAGACGTTGGTCGCCTCCTCCTCCAGGCTGTGGGTCTCTTTGTTGACAGTCTCTACCTTGATGTCTGGCTTACCGAGGGTGACACCCCGGCGACCTGGAAGAAAAACACAACCTCCGGTCATATTCAGAGGGAAAGCGCTTACAAAAAAAAAAAAACAAGAAAAACAGCTCAGCACCACATCCGGTAAAATGTTTTTTTTATGTATCTTGTTTAGTGCAACATTTCTCTCTGCTTCTAAAGTGCTGCTGCACACAATTTGGCAGGAAAGCAGACTTCAGTGTTCATCACCATAAAATATTGCACACCTTTGACATTCATGGACTTAAAACAATGATAAGAAATGATGAGAATGAGAAGCAGATCCTGAGTGATGAGAACATTTCAAAGCTCTTTCAGGGGAAAAGCACCTTTAATGCCCCCTGTTATTCCGTGTGAACGAGGCAGAAGGCCAACGTACATCTGAGCTGTCAGCGGAGGCGCTGCGTGGACACATCAACACAAATGAACGGCATTATTTTCATCTACTCTTAGCTCGACACTACAAAGATAAGGGAGCTAATCGATCCAGCCATGGCTTTGAGGTACAGCATATAAGTGGCTATAACTTTCAGGCAGGACTTCATTGTACCCACTGTTGGGATGTTGCTTCAAATGTCACTGCACTTTTCTTTTTCCTCGATATCACATTTCATTTTCATTCTCGGTCAGTTTCAGGCATTAAAAGGACTTGGTCAGGTTTAGGAACACACTGTGATTTGGGATAAATCGGTCATTCCACAAGACTAAACACATTTTATGAGGCCAAAATGTCCCCTCTGCAAACCACTTTACATGGCAAACGGTACATGGTTTGACATAAAAACAGGTGCTCCTATGGCCGAGGAAAAAGTGATGTCATCTTCAGTGTGCACAGCGTTTTGCCATCTTAAGCCTCTTTCACACATGCAGCGCACACACTGGACTTTGAGCAGACTTCAGTGGCTGCACGTGTGAAGGAGTATGTCTGACTGAGATGCACTGATCATGACCCAGTCCTGAACCTGCAGTCTGGGTAATATCTGATTCAGCCAATGTGTGAGCGCAGCAGGTCTGGCACAGTCACAGAGTTTCTGGTGTTGATAGCAAAACACACAGTTTAGCTGCTTTTTATTTGTTAGTATTGCAAAGACAATTAAATGCACATGGTTTTGTTACTGACTCTCCTCGTTATCAAAGCACAGCACGTCACACACAGACAGCCACCTGCTGTGAGCTGGACGGCGTCATCGATTATAAAGTCCAGACCTGATTCTCCAGACTTTAACCAGAGTTTATGTGTTTCTTTGTTGAATAAAGAAGAATCTGGAGGTTAAAGATGCTAAACCTTCCACAAATAAGGTCTGTGAAACTACACCAGGTATAACATTGCTGTGCCAGATAAAGCCTTCCAGCAAAATAAGAGCAGTGTTTGGATTTTTTAAGGCATGTTTAGCATCTGTGGGATTAGATGCTCTTCTGTATAGAAATGTAGGCTCTTAGGCAATAAAACTGTACAGTCAATATTTGTTGTTGTGAACGACTCACTCCCACAGCCAGAAACCTTAGAAGTAAAGATTTAAATCTGTGAAGGCTCGAGCTGCATCACAGTCAACAAATGAGAGCCTGTTTATCTGGATGTTTGTTTGAGTGTCTATTTCCAAAGCGTATCTGTTCTGTAGTAAAGTGTTATCAGCTCTGAACCAGAAAATATACTCTTATCCCCAGAAAATCCCTCTGGGGGCTCTGCCAGTCACCTTCACTGTCTTTCCCGATTCTTTATTTGCTCCAGAGAACATCAAAATGAAACAAATGAAAAGACACCACATGTTTTTTTTTTTGCTTTTCTTTAGCTCTTTGGGTTGTTGGTAGCATGGTCTGTGTTCATAAATACTAATTGGATTGCCCCAGGCTGTGTAAATAACATATAGGAATTCATAATTTAAATACTATTCAGCTATTTTCTGCTGTGTATTCTATCTAGTGCACAAGTGCCATACAAATAATCACACAATTCAACGTCAGCGCCATGAAAAGGGAAACAGCAGTTTGCCATAATATATGAATATTCATTAATCTCATTTGAATAAAATGCTATACTGCTGGCATCCATCACTTTCTTCTTGGAAAGGCAGAATGACAGACACATACAGTAAGTGCGTGTGTGTGTACGCCCTACACAGAGTCACTGTGTGTGTGTGTGTACTCACTGCCTTTGCGTTGGCGGTAGAGGAAGAAGGCGAGCGCCAGCAGAAACATAAGCAGCAGAATGGAGGAGCCCACCGTACCACCGGCGATAATTCCCACCGGAACAATATCTGAAACAAACACAAGCAGAGAAAGGGTCGAGGTTGAGGGACAGCTGCTGCCTCATTGTTACAGAAACCTGCGTCGTTTCAGCACAAATCCTCCAGTGTCCTCGCTTAATGTTGAATCTCTGAGGGCTGGTTATGTTGATAAGACGTCCTTCGTCAGACAAGGGATAGAAAATGCTTTTAAGGACAAATCCCAGCTCCCTTTTCTTTTTCCTCTTTCAAAGATGTTTTGGTAGATTTTCAGAGGCCTGCAAAATCTGACGGCTAAAAGAATAAGCCTCGGATAGGACTGACAGAGCATGGAGAAACCATTTTCTCAATGTAATGTGACATACCAAGCTCCTGTGATAAAATATGTAACCATCCTGAACGGACTGTCCTGAAGCTGAGGCCACTGCCTAATAAACTGCTCAAGGGCACTCCAGTTTGTGAAAGGAGAAGAGAGTCCTAAATCTGTCTTTAACCCTGAAAGCTCCACAGTATATTGATTCAGTTGCTTGGATGTCAAACATCATACGGTCACATCTTCTCGGCGCGCCGCTCCTTCCCCCCTTTTACCTGTCTCCTCCAGCGTGATGATCATGGTGCCCGGTCCGAAGGAGTTCCAGGCGGTGCAGTTGTACGGGGAGTGGAAGTCTGACTCCATGACATTGTTGATGGTGAGGGTGGAGAGGACAGCCCCGCCCTGGGACGGAGGCTTACTCTGCTCCACGGTGTACCTCTCCATCAGCGTGCCTTTCTCCTTCTCCCACACGTTCTCCTTCCACGCCCACACCTGTAGCACACATTTCACAAACAGACTGACTCCAGATATATGTCGCATCCAGTGGATTCAGACTGAATGTGTCGATGTGTTGATGTGTAAATATACATCATATAATATATATATACATATACAAATATACATATCTGCACCTGATCAAACAGACAGGAGCTCTGCATTAATCGGATGAAGAGCCAATATGTTTCACTTGTTTGATTTTTATCCACTTCTCCTACTGCGATCATCCACTCTAACCTCAGGGATCAATATTGGTAACATCACTTTATCTTATCTTATGTGATATTAAACCACACGCACGCACACGCACACACACACACACACACACACAGAGTCAGGAGTAAACATTAAGCAAACAGATGGGCGGGTGTTGAGGAAGGTTAAGAGAGACTAAAGCGAGTCTGGGCAGGAAATACATTTTAAAGCAAAACAAATCATATTCACACCTTTCCTGCTGGAGCAGAATATACCTAATTAAAATTTGTGCTGCAACTTCTCAGTCTGGGGAAGAAAGAAATTCCTCATAAATAAATCAGAACTCACACAAACAGTGCAGCAGATGTACATGAATGATAAAACCTCCAGTAGCTTTTTCTACTTAAAATCTAGCGAGGTAGAATTTGGGAGGGTATTAAATATGGAGCCTATCAAACATGCATAGACTATGTAGGGCTAATGTACCTCTTAACCTGGCCTGAATGTGATCACGGCTCGGTGAGGGACACATTTTAAAGTCTTTTTCTGCCTCACAGCCTCGTGTCTTTCTCACAATAAGGATCTTGCACCACTGCTGTCTGTACGTCTGTCCCTCTTTTTTTCATTTCCTCCATTATGGACATGGACACACACACACACAGAGAGAGAGCACCATGCTCCATATTTTATAAGTCGCTGTGTCTCTGCATTAAGCCGAGACTATAATGTCGTATCACATTATACGCTCTGAGCTCTCTGCCAGTGCAGCAGGGGCTGAAGCTTCTAAAAGCTCTGATTTCTGTCATGTTGGCGCTTCACAATTGGATAATTGACGCTGAAAGGTACAAAATTTTACTCTCCATCTCTCTGCCTCTCATTCCTATCTGTTTCACCCCCCCAACACACACACACACACTCACACTACCTCCCTCTCTCACTATCACACACACTCATTCCAGCCTTCAAACTTAAAGTGGATTTCTATTTTTCTGCTTTAGCTTTTTTCGAGATTTAAAAGCATTCTGATATTCTCCTTTTTAAGGTTTATACCACACACCATGCTGCTCATGTTGTGACTTATATAACACTCGTTTTATACTAAATTGTAGTTTGGTCAAGTGTTGCACCCAGCCGGCTGTTGATCTAATTCATGCTGAATTCAAGAAGGGGAGATATTGAACTTAAAATGAAATATCAGCCAGTTACATAGCATCACCGGCAGATAAGTTCACACCAGTATTCTCTCTGCTAACAATGGATGCAACAAAAATAACGTCATCACGTCGGTGGGCACGTAAAAGGGAGGGGGAGGAGGGGGTCAGAAACTGCTAGCATCACTGCTATCAGCATTAGCAATAGTTCAAGAATGTGTGAAAATGTCAGCGTCTGCAAAATGTAGTCACATAATATCCCATTAATAAAAAGAGGGACAATTGTAGGGCGTCTCATCCATTCAGAAAGCGCAGCCACAAAGGGAGCTGCATGTCTCAGAGGAGCAGCTACAATAAAGCCAAATAACACTGCTGCTGTGATGTTGTGTGTTATTTTCAGCCCTGCTGGCAAACGAGATATGAGAAAAATTGCACATTTGGCTGGGATTTATTACAAAGATTTGTCACAGATCAGATGGTAAGGTTCTGAAGATTAGATTAGCCTTTGCTTTCATATATGAGAGAACGCTCAATGTGCCTGACCTCAACTCTGAAAACATTATAAAACACTGTAATAAACGCGTGGTAACGGTAGCATTCAGTGTTTTTTTTTTTTTTTTAATCTGCTGCACTTTGAGTACAGTTCTGCACATCGCCTCTTTCATTTCAGCCAAACACTACAGCAGCTGTTTTTGATGAGTCACACCTTCCACTACAGAGGAGGAACAGATTGTTCTCACACACTGAAGGCACAGTTGGAAACAACGTCGCCTGTGCCAGTCTTTACAGCCGCACAGCGACACAGGCTGGATAAAAAAAAAAAAAAAAATCATTTTGTTTTCAGGGCGGACACGGAGCTATGATCAGGATTCTGTCTGAGGCAGATGCAATCTGAAAAGGTCAAGCACCTCTGCAGCAGATTACAACTCCCAAGGATGGACTTACAATCTTATCAGGTGGGGGGGTGCTGGCGATGTAACACTTGATCTCCCCTCTCTCGCCTCTGACTGCGTACTGCACCGGGTCGCTGGAGATGATGGGCGGCCCTGGGAGAGTGAGAGAGGAGGGATTATTATTAAAAAAAAGATGACAACAAAGAAAAAGTTACAAGGTTAGAAAAGTACAAATCAAACTTTACATGAGACCACCAGTTAAAAAAAAAACAATGTGAGTGATTAAAGGACATTTATTAGTAAATGTGTCCCTTGGCCTTATCAGGATCTGTATTATTATAGCTCCCCTGAACGATCCACAGAGTGACAGACAGTTCATTTATCTTCAGCCTGAGGGCTTAAAAGGAAGCTGGACTAATAATGACTTATAATGTTGGCACTAAGTTTAATGGACACATAAAGGTGTGCTTGCATTCATGCTTAGCTATGAAGAGCCAAATTAAGTTATGAATTTTGGATCAGTTTCTGACTAAAAGGGGCTGATTAAGGCTCTGACTGAACACACAGCAACTCTTTGCAGAAACGGACTCCTCCACGGAGAAGACGGAGCTCACTGGTCACTGTTTTGATTCTGATGATGTCATCATCACTGCTTTTGGACCGCTTTCTGGCCGATGAACAAAGTGAGTAAACAGAGGAGGGCACCATGGGGAAAAATAAAGGTGCTATGGTGTCTAAAATTGATTCTTTTCACAGATAGAGGTCCTTCAGCTGTCAGCAGTCCGCCTCTAGATTCCACTATGAACTGATTCTTTGTGGCATTAGAAACCGGGGCTGCATTCACTTGACTTTCCTGCCCAGAACCCTTCAGGGATCTGCCACAGACCCTGTCCTGGAGCACCACACGCTTGTCTGATCCTGATCAATAACCTTTTCTACATGAGAACCACAATGCCATGGAAGAAATATAGCTATGAGGACGGATGTATAATAACTAATCATTGCTCCCCATCGCTCTGTGTGACAAATGAAAGAATGTTACTGTAAGACGTATTTACAGGCCGATCATAACCCTTCATCATGTACAGTATGATGCATGTAAACCTTGATGACATCAGCCGTTGTGTCATCTGTAACTTTGCTCTGATGAATAAACAGATGCACTCCCATGATGCATCATGTCCCGCAGCCTGCCATGAGGCAAATGACGGAGAGGATACACATACTTAAATGTGACATAACTCATTGTCTGCTTGGTGACCGAGTGCCTGAGCAGGTCACCGAGCGCTCAGCCTTTATTTTGCGAGGATGTGGAAATGAATTTCGCTGTCTCCCTTTTCGTCACATGACGAAGATTTAAGGAGCAATTGTGGACTCCCTTTTCATCATCATGTCCTCAGTGAATCCGTTTTGATTTATTAAGTGCATGCCGGCCGCTCAGGGAGGTATATGACTTTGAAATATTGGCTTTTAGCCTGTTTAGGACTGGAAAATTAGCTGATTAGTTAGTCTGGGTCGGGCTTGGGCTGAAATGAATCAGATCACGTTGACGGAAACACGAAGCGGTTTGCTGTGTGTAAGAGATACAGACAGATAGATGCTTACACACAATGACACTAGATCAAACAAACACATTATAGCCGTCCATGTGGTTTCATTATTCATTATTCACAGATGTATAGAAAGATTTGTTGGGAATTTAACTGACCGTTGACAGTGAGTGTAACCTCGGTCTCTCCCACTCCGATCCGGGGAACGATGGCCTTGCAGACGTACTGGCCTGCATCAGCCTGACTCACTGACTTCAGATAGAGCTGGTTGTTGTTGCTGAGCACCTGGACAACACAAAACATGATGAGGCGGAGACAAAGAGGCGAGGAGGGATCTATATTTAATTCATAAAACATGTTGATTCTCTCAGCAGGCTCCATTAGTTTGTTTTTTTCCTGGAGCCTTTTCTTTTAACTCGTTAGGTGTGAATTAAAAATTGAAGGCATGAAAAAGAGGTTTGATGCTTTGTAACCGAGCAGATGAGTATTTTTTTTTCAAGGTCACAGGTGGGTTTGATGGTTCGTCCTCACCATGCTGGAGCCCTTTTTGGTCCAGGTGAGGGTGAGAGGAGGGTTTCCAGCCCACTTGCAGTTCAGAGTGACATCAGAGTCCACGTCCACTGTGACCGGCCTGGGCTCCACCACCAGTATAGGGCCGACTGAAAGACAGAAAGACAATAAACACATCCAAACCAGCAACTGTTTATTTTTACAGCAGGAGAATACAAACACTTCAGACTGACTTGAGTACTTGATACAGACGACTAATGCATTCATATCTAGAGAATCCCACTCGGATCAGGAGTGTCTGCACTCTACTCACAGTGCACATCCACAAGGATGCTGACGTTGGTGCTTCCCACGGCATTGAACACCTGACAGGACACGGGCTCGGTGAAGAAGGAGTGATCCGCTGTGGTGACAAACACACTCTCCCTGGCTCCCTCCAGCAGCACGCCGCCTTTAGCCCACCTGATGGAGAAAACACAGCGTTTCATAAGGTTTCAGTGAAGCGTGTCAGCAGATCTGGATGTGTGTTTTATAATTATATATATATATATATATATATATATATATATATATATATATATATATATATATATATATATATATATATATATATATATATATATATTTTGGTAGTGATCCAAATGGAACATTTCCACTATTAGACAATGAGTGTCGATCTATAAAACTAACAATTATACTGCTTTGATGACAGAAACCTGAGGGAATGATGGTAAGAAATGTCTCCTCATATCTGTTATCTTCAAGATATTGAAGTTAAAATCATAAAACCATGCTGCACACCCTCCGTTTGATGACATTTTAATACACACTCAGCAGGCTGAGAGCCTGAGCACCTGGCAGCGCTCCCACATGGAGACCCTCCGGTGGAGTCTCAAACCTCAGAATGAAACCATTGTGTTAAAAGTCCAGCATTTTGCAGCTACGCTGCTGTCACTTAACATTAAAGTCAGTGTTTAACTGTACAAATGTTCAATACTTTCAACCAATTCTGTGCTCTAAGCAGAAATTACGATGCAGGAATGACTCCAGAGGGTGGATACCAGCAGATTGGAATAGATAAAAGGAAAACCTATTGGTATTAAACATCTGATCAGGCTCCTTAATGCAGCACTGCAGGGCCAGCGTTAAAAAAAGATCCTCTCATTCTGAACTGCACACAAAGCTGTACAAGGACTGATTGATAAGTCTGTGGCCCAAGGTAGATGATGGGAACTTCACACATTTAGTTTTCACCATAATATAATCACCCCACTTTTATTGATGGATGCTCATTTTCAATAGAAATGATCTGAGCTGCACCTGCATGTAATGAGAGCTGGATCTCCTTCAACCTTAAGCCACAAATTAATCGATCACTCCTCCGTTTAAAGGTTCATACAGACCTGTAGCCCATGATAGGAGGGTTGGCAGAGGCCTGGCAGGTAAAGGTAACTCTCTCGCCCTCCAGGACAGAGCGAGGCTCAATGGACAGCGTCACCGTAGGCGGGTCTACACAAGAAAAGATGTCAGATATCTACAGACAAACACTTCTGTGGATCCATATCTAAGTTTACAACCATTACTCTCCCTGTAATTACTAACTACAGGGGGTCAGAAAAACACATCGCTCTTCTTGATGGAATATTCAACTGATTCAATTTCTTTGTGAGCCATCGCTCCCTGTTTCTTCACTTGCACAACACACAGAGGTTAGAGGCCTTAAAATTGGTGCCAAAATAACATAAGCAAGCTAAATCAGGCTTGGAACATGTCCAAGTTTGAGAATGTGTTGAAACATAGCGGCTGTGAATTCATGTACACAGCATATGTGCAACTCTTTTCTGATAATTACTCCAAGTTGACACGAGCGAGGGCAACTAATTAGAATTATAGAGAGGGTTTGAAGTGACATACGGTGGATGTTGAGAGTGACGGTGGCATGTTTGCCCATGGGCACAGCCGGGTTGCTGGCGACGCAGGTGAAATTGCTGCCGCTGTCGGTGTCCACGGGTGTGAGGGGCAGGTAGCTCCTGGTCGTCACCCTCTTCCTGTCGGGCAGCACTTCCTGTTAAACAGGAAAAGATGTAGAGAGAGAAAGAAAGAAAGAGCATGGGTTGAATTTAGACAGAAAGATCAAAGGAAAAAGAGGAGGAGGAGGAGCACGGAGCAGACGAAGGACGAAGAGGAAATATCAGGGGAGAAAAAAAGATGGAAGGAGGGGAGGAGAAAGTTGGGAGACACAGGCGGGTTACTAATGGAGCCATGAGAGATAAGAAAGACTAAAATATAAATAGCAATCCATAGACAGAAATAGAAGAAATACATAAAGTTTGTAACCCTTTGTTACAGAAGCCATAAATCTGAACATAAAACCCAGTTTCCTTGCATTGAGAAGGTGGGGGTGTTTGGAAATGTAGAAACAAAACCTGTCAGGAAAGTGTGCACAGCTTTCGGTGTAGCATAAATGCGTGGTCAGTAATATGAGAGCAGCATGTAATATGTATGAGCATGTGTGGGGGGCATAAAGCTGGCTGAGAGAGATGTAAAAACATCTGTGTTTGAGCGTGTGACTCAGTGTTTGCTGATGCTTCGGTGTGCATATGAAAACATGAGTGTGCATATGTGAGTGTGTGTCTATGTGTGTGTGCGCACTCGCAGGCGTAATTTCATACGTGTGTGTGTGTGTAGGAGAGTATAGAGGATGGCGAGGAGTCGGAATGTAGGAGAACAAAGTGCACAATATAACACAGTGATTCAAGGTGTCAGACACACTGTGTGTGTGTGTGTGTGTGGCTGTGGGTTAATTACACATGTCTTAGATCTTTGTGTCTTTTAAGTTGGGTCACACCCTGAAAGTGTGTTAAGCAGATGATGTCTGGAATGTGGATTTTCTCCGTGTAGAGAACAGGTGAAGTGGATCACATTGGGGCTAATTGTGGAGGAACACGTGCACAACATTCCTACATTTGACCCAGTGTGGATGAATGAACCAGCTTGTGCAACCCGAAGAGGGGAAAAAATGCTATTCGCTCTCCCATCATGACACCTTTGATTCGTTGCATGACAACCTGCACACATCATCTCCACGAAAACCAAATTTTCAGAAGAAATGCTTCCAGTCATCGGGCTGATCACTGGAGGAGATGAGGCAGCCTACAGGCAAGAGGTGGCTCAGCTGGTGTCCTGGTGCCAGGAAAATAATCTCTCCTTAAACGCTGAGAAGACTAAGGAGATGATTATTGACCCAAGGAAGAGGAGAGACCAGCACACCCCACGCTTCATCAACAAGGCCCAGGTAGAGAGGGTGAAAACCTTCAAACTCCTCGGTACCCACATCAGTGAGGATCTCACCTGGGCTCACAACACATGGCAGATCATCAAGAGGGCTCAACAGAGACTCTTCTTTCTCAGGAAGCTGAGGGTAATTTGGATTATCCTCCAAACTCCTCAGCAACTTCTACAGATGTACAGTGGAGAGCGTCCTCCATCCCAGTCCGGTACGGGAACTGCACCGTTCAGGACAGGAGGGCTCTCCAGCGTGTCATTAAAACGGCTCAGTTCATCTGTGGAGCAGCCTTTCCACCTCTACAGGACAGCTACAATGCCCGGGTCACAAAAGAGGGCCCACGACATCATCAAGGACCGCACCCACCCACAGCACACACTGTTCACACTCCTGCCGTCAGGCAGACGCTTCAGGGGCGTGAAAGCAAGGACAACCAGACTAAAAAACAGCTTCTATCCACAGGCCATCAGGCTGCTGAACACTGACTGAACATTTATTTATCTTGTAACATCATTGCCACAATGCAAAAATTGCACATATTTGTTTTTGCATGTACAATCTCTTAACATATTTGCACACTCTAAATGTCCTACCTCTGACAATAATGCATAAACAATGCACCTTAAACACTGATAAGACTTTACCCTCTGTACATAGAACTGCACATTTTGCTTATTTTATTTTATTTTATTTTTTTTCCTATTGCTTATTCGTATTTTTATTTATTCTTATGCCTAAAATAAGTCTACTGTATTTTTTTATCTTAGTTTAGTTGTGTATAAAGTCATATGAAGGGAACTCACAAAGTAAGAATGTCATTGCTCAGTGTAACTGTAAAGTGCATTTGACATTAAACTTCTTGAATCTTGAATCTTCCATGTTGGCCTGAAAGAATGGTTCGCTTTTAATTAAGTGGCTATATACAAACAACAACTTGCTGACAGCGACAACTACACTGCAGACGAGCAAGACCAGGAAATGTGGAATGTTAAGATGGCGGTTAGCAGGAAGGGTCCTGGCTGGGATCTAACTGGGGCCTGGGTTCTCTCAGGATACTCTGGCTTCCTCCCACATACCAAAGACGTTAAAGTAAGCAGCCGTGCCTTTTTCATCGTGAGAAGTTGAAGGACTAGGACTAAGATTCTTGAATAAATATAGGTGATGCTTTACACAGTGTAAACATTCAAACATTCCTTCATGAATGTAATCTCTAGCATTTTGTCTTCCAGGAAAGTCTTCCCTCTGTGCTGCACACTGTCTCACCAGTGCAGAACTTCAGGCTGCAGCCTGAGGTGTGCTTACTGTACTTCCTTACAGTGCCCACAGCAAAAAAAAAAACACAATGTATATAAACAAACAAGCAGCACATGGAGTGTTTCTGTGTAGCAGAGTGTAAATATTAGAAATTGTGCTGCTCTTCTGAAGCCATTAGTAGATTCATGAGATTTTGGCAGATCTCATTTCAGTGTAATAAACTAATCCTGCTTTTATGTGTGTTTTATGATGCATGACTCCCTGTGTGTGTGTGTGAGAGAGAGAGAGAGTCACCGTGGACTGGTGGGCTCCCTCCACAGCGACTCCATCCTTGGTCCACTGGATGTGCGCTGCAGGCTTGGCCCCGCGGGTGACGCAGGTCAGGTTGTAGGGAGTCCCAGCCATCAGCAGGAGCTCGGGGCTTCCCTCGACCACCGGGTCCTCAGGGGGGACTGCAGGAGAGACACGCAAATCCATATTTTTATATTTTCATGCAAGTATGCACCCATGCATAAAGAAATACCGATATCTGTACCGCATACAGCATGAGTACATATACACCAAGGAACAGACAGACAGTGTACTTTTTAGTGGAAGTAATGTAAAGAGACATTGGACTTCTTTAAGAAATAACCCCTGTATCTGCTGCTGCGGTTCACTTACTGAGTACATTGAGCTTGGCCCTCCTGGAGCGAAGGGCGGCCTCTGTGGCCTGACACTCGTACAGGGAGTCATCAGAAAGCTCGGCGTGAGAGATCTCCAAATTATACTGGCCGATGTCCAGAGCGCGCAGCACACGATACCTGGGCCAGGCTGCAAGGAGACACAAACACACAAAGGAGGGAGGGGGGCTGTGGTTAAAAGATGCCAAATGGCAGCCAGTAAATACAAACAACACACAGACATATTGTGGAACTCCTGTTTTATTTCTACTGTAAGTCGTGGCACACCTGGAGGACACGACTTACTGCTCTGAGACGAGAAGGAAGAGGCGCATTAAAGGCTGCTGTTGCAGTCATGAGTCATCATAATGGCACTGCAGTCACAGAGGAAGTTTCAGCAAGTGACGCCGAAAATAGACTTTATTTAACGTTACTGTCTGCTTAAAAGTAGACCAGATACGGATGTGGTCATGAAGGAAACTCTGGGCTTTAAGTGACAAAAAGAAAGTGGATTTAAAGGAGTAGTTTATCCAAATTAATAATTAAGAAGAGTTAATTCCCTCAATAAAAAAGGCAGTCCTGTGAAAATCCAGACATCCAGAGTAACAGTGCCGTTAATTTCCTGGAAGGAGAGATGCTGCTCTTGAATTTTTTAGGTGCTGTTTTCACTGCAGTAAAAACTTCATCCACCTCCAGCAGAAAGCTCAAGAATGGATAAGAAAAAAAAAAGATTGTGGCAATTTTGGTGAAATAACCCTTTAAACTTTCTCAAGAAAGTCTAAAAAATAGAAGAAAAAATGAGCTAATCTGGGCTTCGTCTTCTATTATTCAGTGTCAACGACTTTATTTGCCTCCTCTGCTTAGCTGTGCAGCAGACACATGATTTGTTTACAAGATAAAGTAAATGTAAAAGCTTGTATAAAATGGATTAATGCTGCATCACAACAGTTTTGCATCAATCAAGAGACAAAGAGCAGGAAACGAGACGTGTATTTATGTGAAAATGTCAAAGCTTTTTATCATCACACGCAGATAACATTTAGCATCATTTCAGATGCGTTAAAGACCCTTTTTTTGCATCAAGCACAGTGTCTGGTGATGGCTCGTCCTTCACACAAACAACAACACAGACACACTGTAGGCAATGAATGCAGGAGTACACACACACACACACACACACACACAGAGGAGCATAGAGATAAACAGCACAAACACTGATCAAACGTCACCTTGTATACAATAATCCCACATCAGTTTCTGTATGATACACAAACTGTAGGACTACAGGTGCTCTGATTACAGCTCCCCCCCCCCCTTTTCTCTGCTTTTGAACCCTCGCCTCTCAGACAAAGACATAATTGAGCGTGACATCCCACTAGGGGGCACTCATTGATCCTCCGTGCCCAATCCTAACATGACATCATGGATTCAGATGGCAAAAGCAGGCAGTTGGGGTGCGGAGAGGAAGAAGACGGAGGGTGGTGGTGGTGGTGGTGGGGGACAAAAGTATTAGTGGAGATTACATCATCCACTCCAGCACCTCGCAGCATAGCAACCACAGAGGTGAAAGCACCCCGGGGAGAAGGAGAAGAAGGAGGAAGAAAAGGATGAACAATAAACTGGGATGCCTGCAGGTAGTGGTGTTTAAGGTATTTGTAAGCGTGACACACACACGTACATGCTTCTCTACAGTACTCACATGTTCAAATAATTCATTTATATTGTATTTGCATACATGTGATGTCGACTGATCTGCTGCATGCGTGTGGGTGTGCAAACTGCAGGTATAAATTTGCTGCACAATCTGAACGCCTACACTGTCATCAACAGCTGTATATAATCATACAGAGCACATAATGACAGCCTCACACACACACACCGTACATCACACACACACACCTGCAACACCTCGCTGATGTTATTTGGTGCAAATTTTAGGCTTACCCCACACATGACAGGCAGGACTTCATGCACATAAATAAGAAATAACACCAAGTGGCCATATGTCAGCGGTGAAGGAGAGACTGGAGGCTAGGAATGAAAAAAAAATGGACGGAAGGTGATGATAGATGGGTGAAAAGCTGAGAAAAAGAGACAAAGAGGACGACATGTTTATCAAAACATGCTTGCAAAAGGCTGCAAGGACAAAGAGAGCATTACAGACAGAAGGAGAGCGGGAGGAGGCAGAGGGGATGGGAAGAAGATAAGGAAGAAATAAAAAGCAGCAGAGAGGATCTTGGAAAAAGCAAAGTGATGATGAAGCTGTAGTTTGAGGAAGAGGGTGAAGAAGAGAAGGAAAAAAAGGACACACAGAGACACAGAGAGAGACATGCTGACCTTTACTGAACCTGCAAATTAAATCGAGTTGAACACAAGATTCACATCACATGTCAGATTATCACTTGTGTGACTGTGTGTACGTGTCTGCGTGTGGGCGGTGGGTTGACTGGATGTGTGTGGGCGGATGGGTATGTGATGTTTTTGTGTCGTTCTTTGTGGATGAATTTACAGCGTTAGGAGGAATGTGATGAGAGCTTTTAAGGCTGGGAGTGCTAATGTAATAACTGGAAGTGCTAATGCTAACGCTTGATTTTTCTATTACATTTCGGGTGAGTACAGTATTACATTGCACGCATCCACCCATCCTTCTCAGCTGCAGCTCACAGCCTACACATGGTCCCTTACTGGCAGCACTCTGCATAGCTCTCCATCTGCACAGAGTACTGAATGCTGATTGGCTAAGAATGGGCCTGTTTCCAGTGCAGGAACTTCCCTGGTAGAAGATGTTTTAGGCCCAGCTACCTTCTACTTAATATCAGAGGTAAACAAAAGACAACATGCTGATTTAAAAAAAATAAAAATAAAACCCAACACAAGCAACACAGAGATCAGCAGAACACAGGCAGAAGAAATGTAAAGGAATCAGCGGACAACAGGGTAAGCCTTTACTGGTTTATTATGCTGTGAATCGAGTTGAGAGATATTGATTTATTGATTAATAAATGAGCCCGATGGGGCCTACACTGAGCATGCTGATTATGTGGCTGTTCCTGTAAAAATGTTCTGCGCCGGCTCTGAGGTGCTTACATCAAAAAATATTTAATATAGAGGTACGGACGACAGTGAGGCACAAACATTGAACACAATGTTGTTGTTTCCATGGCACGAGTGAAGCAAAAGAAAACAGCACAAAACACAAAACAAGGAGAAGCCCTTAAACGTCTGCTTATATTTGAACCAGCGGGCAGCAGAGAACAGCACCAACGCAGTACCATGCTGGAATCACAAGACAGTTCAGACGTACCTCTCCCGAGGTACATTTCCTCCTGCGGGATGCTGAGGTGCTCCCTGGCCAGGTGGGGTGTATTATCTCTGTATCCTGGGTTTACCTCAGGGCCACCTACAACAGTCCAGAAAACATCCAATGGAAGTTACCCTGAACCACCTCGACTGGCTCTGTGTATCTGGCTCTATGAATCTCATTTTTTGGCTGCCTGTAATCTCATTTTTTCGGTCACTTCCCGGTCATGGCTGTTAAGGTGAAGGCTGAAATGTAGACTGACTTCCAGATTTACCACAGGGGTCCACTATACTTTACTAGGGTCAAAAACTCCTATCTAACCCGGAGAGAGCAATCTAACCGTCTTCCACCATGGCATCAAGGCCTGAAGCTGCTTTCTCACTGAACTGAATCATCCACCTGCTGAAGGTCAGAATCTGATGAAGCCAAAAGAAGAGCAGAGAAGGAATTCTTCGTCTCAAACTACCCAAAACCATCCTGTTGGAGAATCAAGGTGCCTTAAAAAAATAAATAAAAAAATCTTCTTAACTACCCTCCGCCCCCCTGGCGGATGTGTTGGTGGATGTGTTCAGCAGTTCCTGGGCCAAGATTGACTTTCCCTTTTGGATGACTTTACCTGAGCTTCCTCTGAGTCAATGAATTCCTTCAAAATGGATTGTTTGGGTTGAGCGCAGCTGAGGCCAGTTCGGGTTATTTCAGGAGGTAACTAATAGTAACACATCTGCTGCCTTTTAGTGTTGTAGTGTCTTCACACTTCATGTTCAGATTCATCCAGGGATGCACATTATTATTATTATTACACTGACCTTAAAATGAGACGCCAGCCATCGGCCAATCAGATGGAAACACTGGCAGATATTACAGTTGGCTCACCGTGTCCCTGCTGATGCTATTACACTGGTGAGCATAT
The DNA here is from genome assembly GCF_900634625.1 of Parambassis ranga. Taxonomy (NCBI): domain Eukaryota; kingdom Metazoa; phylum Chordata; class Actinopteri; family Ambassidae; genus Parambassis; species Parambassis ranga. Next base: position 1,902,007 of record NC_041037.1, on the reverse strand, counting down.
AAAAGGGACGAGTATGTCTGCAGTGTGTGGAGGTGTGTTTGTGACAGAAGCTTCCAGCACAGCTACTGTCTGCATGTGATAGCTCTGCATTGGCATTCCTTCAACACCACAAGTCTAATTACCCAATTTAATAAGTTTATCTCACCGCAGGAAAGGCTTGATGTTCTCGCAATTGGGTGGGAAAAAAAAATAATCTATGAATATTTCTGCAATCCGCCAAAAGGAGTTTAGAATTATTGCTAACCCTTGCACAGAGTGCAAGAAATAAGACGTGACACTCGTGGTCTGATTGACAGGTGTTATTAATGCATGAGCAGAGGCAGCACAGCGATCGCACTCAGCATTCACGGATAAACATGAAAAACAGACAGTTTAAGTGGTAAAAATGGAATATCACAGTCTGCTATCTACTTTTTTTTTTCCTCTGGATAAAAATCTGAAAGGTGATTTTTTTTCATTCCTGAAATGTTTTGAGTGCAGCTGCAGTTTTAAGATGTCAATGTCAGCGTTCAGTAAGCCACAGCGGTCAAAAGCCTGCTTGAATATTTGGAGTAAATGGTGTGGAGGTCAGTGGATGAAGACGTTTGTGTGATTTTCTCATTCATCTCCCGGCTTCTTCTTCTTCTTCTTCTTCTTCTTCCATTTCCTTGGTGATTCCTTTTCTGTCTCTGACCCTTTGACTCTCCTTTTTGGTTGCCCCCTCCGTCTCTGTGATGAATTCCACTGTTGCACTCACAGTAAGTCATTCTGAATATGTGTCAGCTTAAAATGTAAATGCCAATGTGCGTCTGCTTTTGTCAGCAGTGTGAGGGATTTTCTCTAATTCAGCATGATATACAGGGCTCATTTTTGCCCAGATTGTCACTCACACGCCTCTTGGCTCTTAACTCTCTCTCTCTCTCTCTCTCTCTCGCTCTCTCTCATGGTGCTATATGGTGTTCATTCCCTTAATGTTAAAACCCCCCCTACACTTTTCAGCCATAACAGCTTTTGTCAGGGTTCTTACAGTCAAAACTGAAGCGAAACCGTCGCAGAGTTATTCCCCGTTCTTCACTTCGCTTTGATCCCTGCAGATGGGTGAAGCTGTGAGGTTTTTTTTTCCCCCTCCTCTCCCACCACTGGATTTTCTCCCCCCTCCACCACCAACCACTCACTCACCTCGGAGTCCCTCTCCGATGCCGAGGGCCAGGCCGTCCTTGGTCCACTGGACGATGCCACTGTAGTTGAAGACCACGCAGGACAGCACCACCCGTTCGCCCAGTACCACTGACTGGTCGGCGGGCTCCTGGGAGAAACGAACACACCACACTGCAAGAGAGGGAGAGAGAAAGAGAGAGAGACGGGGGAGGACAGAGAGGGAAAATCAATTTAAAGTTCTTTTCACTGTGACCTGGCCATGAGCTGACATCTTTTATTGCACTGTATTGAGCCACACAGTCCCTGTACGGTCTTATTGACTCTCGGTTGTCCATACAGTGGCTGTTGGGGTAATTTGTAGCGTGCTTTTATTGAGTATATGGTGTTTTTATTGTCCTATTTTATTATGTGTTTTTATTATGAGTGTATTTTAACATGAACATCGTCGGTGTGAACGGAGAGAGAAGCTGCAGATTTGATTTCATAGAATCATTTTAATCATTTCTCTCAGCAGAGCTCAGATTTACATATTTGTCATTCCGCTGCATCTTCTGTCTGTTTTGAGTCTTTCTTACCGTCTTTTCAAGGTTTTCCCTGGACTTTACCGAGGCTTATGTGTGTCTCTGTGAGTGTGTGTGCGTAAACATGGATGGTAGCAGGAACATCATTGCCAAGCTGTGATACAGCCTGCTCTTTTTCATCACACAGTACAAAGGATTTTGCTTACACACACACACACACACACACACACACACACATTTCCTGCAGCAAAATAAGCCTTTTGGCTATTGCGGCGCCACTAAAATACACAGATATAAAAACTACAAGTGTAGAGCTGGCATACATTAACGCTCTCGCATAAAGAGAAAG